>NW_022883716.1:0-30375 GCF_011952255.1 Bombus vosnesenskii
TAGAGAGGATTTTGCTTATCCCGATATTAGGGTATTTGAAGTCCTTATAGATTTGATCGAATTCCTTCAGGAGAGTTGCCTCCTCTACAGTCCATTTTCTTGTGTTTGGGGGTTCGTTCCCCTTCTTTTCGCGTTTCTTACGGCAGGGTGCGCATGCCGCTCGTGGGTGGATAATCCTCTCTGAGTCCCCGAAGCTCATGGGGCAAGCTTCGCATTTATACGCTCCTTCTTTTCTTTGACTAGTGCCATTACACTTTGGAATGTGGCACTTTACCCTATGGAGCTTTGAGAAACTCCTTTCGCGATATAAACATCCCCACTGGATGCGAGCATCCGTGCGGTGTTGACCAAGGTGCCTATCCAGGTCTGATAGCGTCATGAAGAAAAGGTGAACTTGCCTTTTCTCGCAGACCGGACAAGCAATCTTGTCTCCCATTAAAGGCGCTATGATCTTAGGAATCAAATTCGGGGGCCTTGCCAAGTCATTACCCATGGTCCCCTCCGAAGCGAATAAATCCGCCACAGCGCTTCCGGGATCGAAAAGCGGTATAACCGTTAGATTGGCAAGCCGATTCTTTATTCATTTACTTTCATATAGTCTTCCGGTCCTTCGTCGCCGCACTCCGTTTAGCCATGGACGCCGCGTCCGGAGGACCATTCCCCACGCCTACGCCAGCGTACATGTTACCGGCGGTACCACGGGGAGGTAGGAGTGCGACTTGAGCAGACGAGACCGAAGTCTCCCCTGTCCTTGAGCAACTATCACACACCTAGGGACCCATAGCACAACCATTTAACAGAGGCATGCTGTTTACAGGCCTTAAGAGGGTCATAGTTACTCCCGCCGTTTACCCGCGCTTTTGTTCCATATTAATTCTCGATATTCATAAAAATAACAATGTAAAACGAAAACTAATAAGATAACTATTCGCTCTATTTATTTAACACCATCGATAAAGTACTCGCAGTTTAATTACAATCGCTCCAGCGATTTGAGAAGAAAGTGTTTTCGATGTATACTTTGATGTGTGGCAGCACTCGACAACAAATATCGCCACTCGACACTAACTTCTGTCGGACGACGGCAGCGCAGTGGTTAGCGCCTTACCTTACGAATGTTCGTGACCCGGGTTCAAATCCCGGCGACCGGAGTCCGATTTTTCTTCTACGCATCAAAAACGGAAGAAAATCAGCAGTACCCCATCAGCGACATCTACAGCCAGCAGCTCAATTATCACGGACAACACGGATACCTCAGATATAATACTTGATGTGAAATTTGTATACATAAATAGTCACTTTTAGTAATAGAGACCTTCAGATTCGTAAGAAATAAATGTCACACTTGAATATCATCATTCGCAATACAACTAACATTCATTCCTTATAAAATGTTCCAAGTATAAATTTTTTCTACCCACTACGAGAAATACAATAAATTTTGATCGGTATAGTACAAGTACAGCAAATTGAAGTCGTTCGTCCTGAATTCTTCGTCATTTTATTACGTCGTCAAGGGATTAACCCAACAACGCGTATAAGTAGATGAATTGTACGATATTATAATTTTTAATAATTTATACTTGCATAGCCTTAGCAATGCTACGTCTACTTTGACTAGAACAGACAGCGAGCTGCCTGCATACTGATCATGCACAAAAATAGCATTGTGTCTACACTGGAGCTGGCGAACAACTCGTCAACAGAACACAACCAGACCTGTTCGCGACTGTACAGCCACATAATAGGCGGAAGTGATACAGTAAAGTCGTAAAGTAAAGCATTAAGTAGAATCATCAATTGATCTAACAATATACCGTATACATTCTGCACTTACGCAGGCACTCTTGCGTCAGTTGTCTGAAGTTTTAATTCAATTGGCTTAATTAATTTAATATCTATTTTGATATATCAGTTCATAATACAGACAGGATTTTTGATTGCTTACTTTTTAATTGCTCTTAGCAGCTTTTACGGAAAAACCACGTTTTCTATCGCTTCGTTAGAATTTTGTGTTACAATTAAAATTGCATCAGAATCGTTCTGAAACTACCAATTTATTCATGTTCCTAAGTGCGTTACTCTTCTTGAATTCTGTTACAAACTTTAAAAACTAGTCCATATATCCTTAAAAGTAAGAATGGAAATTTTTCACTTTTATAAACAAAAACTTTAAACGGCAGCAAAGTTAAATTTTACTTGGATATCAGTATATTTGCAAAACTTACAGCACCGATTTCTAACCCTATCTTATTTATTTTCAGAAAACTGTAATCTAACGATTTAAGAAAATTATGTGTTATATCATAATTGTAACTGTAATGTATTTTGTTTGATGACGAATAACATACAACGTACTTCGAGATAATCTTTCCACGGAAATTCCACTTGCCTCGATAAAAAAGATTTGCTTGTATCGCAGAATGAGCAAAAAGCGACACGTGTAGAGGTGTCTATGAGAATTGGTGCGTCAACTTATGGCTATATGACGCTATTATATGATGAATTGCACGACTGTGTTAATAGTTCATGACACGTTTGGCGATATCGAGAATGTAGCCGCCAGATCCCAATAGGTTATACGAAGCCAGATTTTCTGCATCCATAAAGTGATTTCTACACGTTGATCCTTAACGAATCTTCATAGGTGTTCACTATCTTCGATGTCCGTGTCATAAATCTTAATTTTAAAACACATATTTGCCTGGAAAATAGAGTTTGTCAACATTGTAAATCGTTTATCTTCCTAATTACATGTTATTAACATGGGAATTTAACATTGTATCAAAGCTATTAAATTTATTTGCTTGTTGCATTAAATTTATGCTTGTTTCGACAGTTCTGAACATTTTAAAAGTAAAGAATGATGTTAGAAATATCTGCTTTTTTGCAAAGTTTGTCAACTATTTTTAAATCTTTTGCTCTATTACCTTCAAAATATAATCAAAAAATCTACAGAAATTGATTTATCACGTTTATCATCTCTTGTGATCTTTACATAAAGTAATACCAATGCCACTGCAACGGATATTTTATCTTCAAGAAGCCAGCGCGTGTTGACAACTCTAAAATTTTAACACTTGAACTTAGCAATAATCACTGGATCAATTACTGGATCAATTTATGAAAAAAGATGCATTTATGAAATTCTTATTATAACATGGACTATCCGAATACCGTGCAGATCAATACCCGAACGAGATAACGAGATAATCACGAAGGTTTCAATAAGTCGCTGACAATTTTTAGATTTATTTTATTTTCTATAAGCGGCCTAATGCCTATGGAAGCTAATACACATTTAGCTATCGCAGAGGCATAAATTACAGACATAAATTAAAATAAGTTTAATCATTGTATTTAAGTATTTAATTTGTCTAAAAATTTATTTTTTTAACTAAAAGTAGCTTCGTTTATACTAAAATGATTTTGAAAAAAATTGACTAGCATTAATAATAACATAATAACAAAAAATTTTCTTAACAAAATTTCAATATTTATATGTACATATGTTACGTTTTAAAACATGCAAGAAAATATGTGAAATCTTTGTTGGCAAAGCGTGAAAGAAGGCTCCTTCTGAATAGAAGTCTTAGGGCATCTGTTAGCTACGATAATCATTGGTTTCTCTAGGATTTTTGCTTTCTGTCTCGTTCAATAGCCGACTACATGTTGTGTATCTAAAAAATAATTTAAAAACGATATCGTTGCAGAAGTTCCGAGCTGGAAAATTTCGTAATCTTTCCGGGAGCTTCTAACGCCTCACGTTTGTCCTCGTTAGGAGGAGACGCATCTGCGAAGGTGGTTGCAACAGCTCAGATATCGTTGATTTAAAAATTAACATCAACGATATTCACAATTACACTTAATCCTAGGTTCAACTAGTTTAACTAGGTTTTCTTACAATTTTATATTTTCAAGTAATTTAAGTATATTTCGTAATATATCGAATGTAAATACGAAACTCGAACAATAAGAACGATAACTAAATTAATATTACGTCCACATGATACATTACAATTACATTATCAAACGCAATATCGAAAGATCATAGCAAGCTTCTTCCTATTCGAAAATATAAATAACTAATCGAGGTATATATGTATGCTTTCAAATACATTGTTTTATATTATCTAATGCACATTCATACATAGGTGCATTTATCACCTACTTTTTTAAACATTATTTATATACCATCACGAACATTATTTACGATAAAGGAAAACGAAATAATTAAACAATTGTAGTTATTCAATCCGATTCTAATTGTTCGAGATTTGTGATAATGAGCTTGGGCGCGAAGCGACAGTCAGTCGCCAAACGTGGCCGCGGTCAAGGGATGAACGCTTTGTCTAACAAAGGTATGGAGTAACTCTATAGCTCTCCTTAAAAGAAATACTTGTGAAATATTTGTCCCGTGGCTCGCCCCACGCAGACCCTATTCTTCGAGTAAGATGATTGCCAGATGTCGATGCGTCTCCGCAGTACATGTTCAGCTAGCCTGAGGGCCCGTTATAAATCTTAAGATTTAGTTAACTAAAGTCCTTCAAACAGACAAACAGTCTTTATCCCAACTACGAGAAGATAGGGGAGACCTATTTTGTTTTCAACGAACAGCGTCTTCCACTACTTTCAACTACGGCAACTTTTCCTCGCGGGCGGCTAGCATCTTTTTCTAACCACCGATATGGAGATTGACCAATTAGCAGCAACGTCAATTTCCCTTACTTTCTGAACGAAGGCTATCCTCGACAAATCCGATGATCTCGTGCCCTTAGAACACCCCATATAGTTTTCCTCTGAGACTATCGTCACTAGCGTCGCGAGTGCCTAATCGTCGTGATTAATTGTCAAGACTGTAACAGCTCCATTATTGTAATAAACTATACCTGTGTTGTACCGTATCAATGGTTAATCCCCGTGAAGATTAATTTGACGCCCATAACCCTACTCCTAGCGCTAACCCGACAAATATATACCATATGACACATACCGACCCAATAGCACACCAGATGTAAAGGAAAAGAATCTGTCCTACTCGAGTATCACCAAACAACCATCAGAACAGAAAAAAGGCATTCTAAGGAACAAACCTTGAACAATGGCGGAAAACACAACAACGAAAAGGTCGCCATAACGATGTCAGAAATGGAAAATCTCATTAGTGGGCAAGCAAAGCAGGTAAAGCCATTTCCAATAATGCTGAATTTTGAGCACTCTTCTAAAACAGTTCTGCCCGAGCAGTCGAGCTAGGCGGACGTAAAATATAGTGCTTCTGACATAGTGCAAGTGAACCAACCAAGGATGGAAAAAGTTCCAACGATAAGAATATTAAATAAAGGAGAAACATACACTATAAATAGGGCAGTAGACCAACAGTGCCCAATCAAAACAATAAGTGAAGTACAGGACTGCTCAAATACAAAGGAAATAGAAATGGAAATAATACAAGAAGACGACGTAAAGAGCAATACCAACAAGGATCTACCACAACATAACGAAAGCTGGAACACTGTAACTCCCAGCAAAAAAAGAAAAATAAACTCAAACACAAACGATAGGAGGACCACAGAAACAGAAAGACAGCAATGGCTACAGGAAATTCCCACACAAAACTCCTTCAGCTCACTGACAGAAGAGATGGACACAGACCCTACAGAAAAGCCAAGAACACACACGCCTAAGCCACCGCCAATCTACATAGACGCAACAATAATAGACCCCCTCATTGACCTGCTAAACAGCACAGCAGGAAAAGAAAACTACATTATCAAACAGCTCAAACTGGACCAGGTAAAGGCACAAACCAATACCGCAGAAACCTACAGAATAGTAACTAAAGCGCTAAAGGAAAAAAACGCTGGGTATCACACTTACCAACCCAAATCCGACAGAAGCTACAAAGCAGTAATCAGAGGTCTGCACCCTAAAACAAATACAAACAAAATATGCGAGGAATTGGCCAAGATTGGACACCAGGTAAGAACGATCAACAATATAACCACATTTGACACTAAGCAACAACTACCGCTATTCCTAATAGAGCTAGACCCGAAAAGTAACAACAAAGAAATATTTGAAATTAAAAAAACTTAAACACAATAATCACAGTCGAGCCACCCAGATAAAAAAGACACAATGCATGCGATGTCAATAATACGGACACACAAAAAACTACTGCAACAGAAACCCGGAGTGTGTCAAATGAGCAGGAAAGCACCTAACAGTGAACTGCCCACACACGGGACAAACAAACGACGTAAAATGTCACAATTGCGGTGGAAATCACCCAGCCAACTACAAAGGCTGCGTAGTCAGAAAACAACTACAAAGCAAACTTTTCCCGCCGATTCGAAACAGGACACATAACAATTTCCACACGCAACAGGACAACACAGAATCTATGTCAACACCAAATACACAGCATGTAATGAACAATAACAACAGTAACACCAACACCGTTAGAAACCGAAGCTACTCGCAAGTAGTCAACCAGTCGTCACCCTTAGACAATCAAGAACAGAACAACCACAGCAACGACGATACAGAAATCAAAGAGCTAATAAAACATTCCATAAAAAACGCCTAAATACTCAGAAAAATGATAAGCGAACAAAACGAACTCCTCAGACAGCAAACACAGCAGATAACAGTCTTGTTACAATTACTTACTAATATGATGAGCAAGAAATAAAAATAGACACGCTTAAAATAGCAGCCTGGAACTCTAACGCCCTACAAACAAAGGGCCCTAGAAACTAAACCATTCCTGTATAGCAATAACATCGATATACTACTCGTTTCAGAAATACACCTCACAATAAACAGCTGTATAAAAATACCGCACTACACCATATACGAAACCAAGCATCCCTCAGGGAAAGCACACGTAGGGACAGCAGTAGTAATAAAAAACGACATTAAACATCACCTACACAGCCAGGTCAGTAAGGAATATTTACAAGCAACCGCGTTACCGTACAGACTAACAGCAACCAACTGCAGTTGTCAGCATTATACGTACCGCCGCGACACAAAATCACAATGCAAATGTGGGAAGACTACTTCCGACACTTAGGTGACAAGTATATTGCAGCGGGAGACTATAACTCAAAGCACACACTATGGGGATCAAGAATCACCACACCTCGAGGCAGAACCTTGGAAAAATACATCAGAAATTATAACCTCAATATATTATCCACAGGAAGACCGACATACTGGCCGATAGACCTGAGCAGACCTGACCTGCTAGACTTTGCAGTTACAAAGGGATTAAACGCAAATAAACTAAACATAGCACCCAGCCTCGAGCTTAGCTCCGACCATACGCCCATAATAATTACATACAGAAACAAACCAATACTTTACAGCAGCACAGAGAAGCTATACAATAAAACCACCAAATGGCAAACATTCACAGAAATAATGGAGAGCAAAATCAGCTGCAACATCTCACTGAAAACACCTGAACACATCGATCAAGCAGTAACAACCCTCACAGAAACTATCCAAGAAGCAGCAAGGGCAACCACTATACCTGAAACAACCAACAGACAAACAAAAACAGTTCCACTAGACATCCTCGAAAAAATTAGAGAAAAAAGAAAAGCGAAAGCAAAATGGCAAAAACACAGAACAAAAGAAAACAAAAAACACCTAAACAAACTCACAAAAGAAACAAAAAACAAAATAAAAGAGCACAACAACAACGAGTTCACAAAGTTCATCGAGTCACTATCTGCTCACGAGAACTACAACTACTCCCTCTGGAAAGCCACAAAAAGAATAAAGAAGACAACAAAAATGCTACCAGCAATCAGAAGAGCAGACAACACATGGGCAAGAAGCAACGAAGAGCAAGCTAAAGAATTTTCCAACCACCTATGCAACACATTCACCCCACACAACATCAACAACAGCAACCACAATAGTCATACGGACGAGGACGCGCTAACAACTAGTACAGCAACTGACAATCACTACACCATACCCAAAGCAACAGCACAAGAAATCAGAAACATAATTGAGAAAACAAAAGACAATAAAGCACCAGAAATCGACCTAATTAACGGCAAAATCTTGAAAAACCTTCCGCCAAAAGCGATAAGACAAATCACAATAATAGTAAACGCAATACTAAGAATACAATACTTTCCAAAAGCTTGGAAACTGGCACAAATCATAATGATACCCAAACCAGGCAAAGACCCACACGAAACCAAGTCCTACCGACCAATCTCACTACTTCCGGTGTTCTCCAAGATACTAGAGAAAATAATCTACAACCGGATAAAACCAATAATAGAGAAGAACCAGTTAATACCGGACCACCAATTCGGATTCAGAAACAAACACTCCACAATAGAACAAACGCACAGACTCGTCAATGAAATCCTACAGGCGCTGGAAACAAAACAATACTGTACAGCCCTCTTTATGGACATAGAAAAAGCATTTGACAAAATAAACCATGAAAGCCTACTACAATCAATCGGGAAATAGTTCCCGGGGCAGATATACCAACTAATCAAATCATACCTAAGCAGCAGAAGCTTCATAGTAAAAATCAAAAACACACACTCGGAAGCTAAAGAAATCAAGGTAGGAGTTCCGCAAGGAAGCGTCCTAGGACCAATTCTATACACATTATACACGGCCAACATACCAACAACTAACAACTGCAAAATACTGACATTCGCGGATGACACAGCTGTACTAGTCAGGCACACTAACCCTGCAACAGCAGTTACATTACTACAAGAACATATCACAAAAATAGAAAAGTGGCTTCAAGCAAAACAAATCAAAACAAACCCCGAAAAATGCAAACACATTACATTCACACTGCGAAAACAGAAACCACCAAACATTGTACTAAACGACACGCATAATACAAACAAGGCAAGTCAAATACCTAGGACTCCACTTATATTCACGACTCACATGGAAACAGCATATTAAAGCAACAATAGACAAAATACAGATGGCAAGGAGTCAAATGTACTGGCTAACAAGTCGAAAATCCAAACTAAGCATAGAGAACAAACTAAAAATATGTCGGAGATGAAAGAACACCGGAGCCTTTGGAATTTTGGATAATCCCGCAACATTGTAACCTAGAGTCTACTATAGCTGTAATTGAACAATTGTAGTTATTCAATCCGATTGTAATTGTTCGAGAGTTGTGATAATGAGCTTGAGCTCGAGGCGACAGTCAGTCGCCGAACGTGGCCGCGGTCACGGGATGCACGCTTTGTCTAACAAAGGCATGGAATAATTCTATAGCTCTCCTTAAAAAGGAAATAGTTGTGACACTCGACAGTAAACATTCCAACGGTCTCTGTCCCGTAGCTCGCCACACACAGACCCTATTCTTCGAGTAAGATGATTGCCAGATGTCGATGCGTCTCCGCAGTACATGTTCGGCTAGCTCGAGGGCCCGTTATAAATCTCAAGATTTAGTCAACTAAAGTCCTTCAAACAGACAAACCGTCTTTGTCCCAACTACGGGAAAATAGGGGAGACTTATTTTTCAACGAGCGGCGTCTCCCACTAGCAACTTTCCCTCGAGGGCGGCTAGCATCTTTTTCTAACCACCGATATGGAGATTGACCAATTAGCAGCAACGCCAATTTCCCTTACTTTCTGAACGAAGGCTTTTCTCGACGAATCCGATGATCTCGTGTCCTTAGACACACCCCATTATAGTTTTCCTCTGTGGCATCATCGGCACGGGAAAGTCATTCTCGCTCGCGATCGCATCGATGAAAGGAGCAACTCTTCACGACCAGTGAATATTACGTGTCCGACTTATATTTTGTGAGTACGTTCATTTATCATCCCGTCGACCGCGAATTCGTTATTGAACCTATGATCATTGTCATTAGTTTCTCGAGTACCTAACTACCACGATTACTTGTCCGGTTCTATAATAATCGTATTTGCACTAGTCAATGTCTTCTCTATTGCATAACGACAACGTGTAACCCAAACGAAGATTCGTTTCACGCCCCTAACCCTAATTCTAATGTAAACCCGACAAATATATAAGTATCTCCTTTCCATATCACATCTTGGTTAACAAGCTTTTGTGGCAATCGCAGATCCGGAGATATTTACTTGTACTCCAATGATCTGAGGTCAATCAAGCTGAACACTTGATCGGCCAGCGAGCGTTCCCAGAGTCTTGTCCTAATAGTAATAAAAATACAGGGAAATATGGGACTCTCTAAGAGGTGGTGCTCTATTTAAAACCATCTCAATTTCTGGCATGGATTTTTCTGGCAAAAATCATCCTGGTGTAGCGGCACACGAGTCAGGACAATTCAAATCCTATTGTTGTTTTGCTTCGAAGTATCAAAACCGTTAGGTTACAAGTAATGTAAGAACAAATAAACTCCGGGCAAAACAATGTCGTCGCTACATATAATCGTCAAACGTAGACGAATTTAAATTTTCCGGTTCTCCCCCGACCAGTATAAATAAACGGACGCGATCGCGAGCGAGAGAGGTATCGAACAGTGTCGCAGAGCATCAACGTGTGTAAACGAGTACCGAAACGAGTATGATCTACAGAGCTTCTCCGAGTATTTATCGGGTATTTATTCCGCAACTTATACTTGTACCAATGGCTCGCAATTCGTCTGTAACTTATTTATTTATTTATTTATTCAAAAATATATTTGACTGACTGCGACAGCAATATTTCGTTATTTTTTTCTCGTTATTTTATTTCTCGTTATTTCGCTCAACCTAATAACGACTAATCGGTCAGATCAAAATGTGGCTGAATGACGGAATAATACGCCAGTCACATTCCGACTATGCAAGCCGGATCGCGTTGATTGAAAAAAAAGATGGTTCAACTAGAATTTGCGTCGACTATAGGCGACTGAATCGAAAGGTAGTGAAAGACAGATACCCGCTACCCTTGATCGAGGATCAATTAGATTTGTCACAGGGATCGATAGTATTCAGTACGTTGGACCCCAAGAACAGATTCTTTCGTGTTCATGTCGGAGAAAGTAGCAGGAAATATACAGCATTTACAGTTCCTACAGTTAGTATGAATTTATTAGTGTGCCGTTCGGATTATGCAATTCACCAGCTGTTTTCCAGAAATTCATAAACGCAGTTTTCAAAGGATTGATCGTGACAGGGCATGTGCTGACATGGCAACCTGATGAAAAGCATCCTGTCTTCCTTGGAGCAGTGTGGGGATCACAAGGAAACAGGAAGAAGGAGAAGGAGAGAGCCTGTCGAGGTTAAAAAAAGGGCAGACAGGGCAGAGATAAAGAGAGAAGTGACGATAGCTAAGGGCGGATACCCAAAAAGAAAGATAGTATCGCCGGCTGAAATTATGAGAGTTGGGGAGTATAAGAGGCCCCGAAGAGGAGAGGTCACATACGCCGAGGCGTGTGGGAGGGAGAACAGAGCGATAAGGGGTGACTTCAGCGAGGACTCCGAAGGGTGGATGAGGGTAGAAAAAAGGAAGAGGAAGAGGAAAGCTTCCTTAGAGCAAGCTACCCCGATGGTGCGTCCGGGAAATAAACGGCAGGTTGGTGCCGAAGAGAGAGCGTACCAAGGAACAGGAGGAGGAAGGAAGCCATTCTAATTAAGGTGGAGGAAGGGAAGGTTGCGAATGGCTTCATGTTTATAAGAGGATAATGGAGGTGAGGAGTTCATTGGAGGGAGCCACGGGGGTCCGTAGGACGAGAGCGGGCCTAATTGAATTCGATAGGACGGTGGTGGTTAGCGAGGAGGCGGCCAAATTGAGAGCCGCCTTGAGTGATAGTACGAAGGTGGCCGCTCTGGTGAACAGGGCGACCCTACAAATAAGGAACATCGATCCCCTCACCAGCAAAGAAGAGCTGGTGGACGAGATCAGGTCGCAGTGGGCAATTGAGGAGAATGCGGATATAGAAGTCAAATCTATAAAAGCGGCACCATGGGGCACGCAAGAGGCGGTGGTGGTCCGCCCAGCGAGTGGAGTGCCTAGTGACGAGAGAGAGGAGGCTGAGAACGGGGTTAACGATAGCTTCTGTAAGGCAGTTAGCTAATATTCGGCGTTGTTATAGGTGCCACATGTTGGGGCATGTGGCGGCAGGGTGTACTGTTGCATGTCATGGCAGGGAGTTGTGTAGGAGGAGCGGCAGCGCTGAGCATATAATGAGAGATTGTGATAAAGAGCCGAGATGCGCAATGTGTCTGAAACATGGTGGCATAAATGCAAGGCATGTAACGGGTTCGTTGGCGTGCCCTATGGAGCGTTTAGGTGTTAGGAATAGACGGGGGCCCAGTTAGGGTTCTACAAATAAATCTAAATAGATGCAGGCTTGCGCAAGACCTAATGATGCAGTGCGTATGCGAAAGCAGGGTGGACATTGTGGTCATCTCCGAGCCCTATAGGCAGTTGCCATTTTGGTTTAATGACGAGGGTGGGGATGCATCGATATGGGTCACCCTGTTTAATGGAAAACATGCGGCAAGCGAGACCCTGATAAGAAATGTAGGGATTGTAGGGTTCAGGGTTTGTGACGTATTTTGCGTCAGTGGGTATTGTTCCCCTAATAAGAGTAAGGGCCAGTTCAACGATTATTTGAAGGAACTGGAAGGGATCATAAAGGAGGGGAGAAAAAGAGCACCGGCGATTATGGTTGCCGGTGACTTTAATGCGAAATCCTCGGTGGGGGGGGGGGGGGGTCTAAGACGGACCGTAGGGGAACATGTCTGCTGGACGTTACAACGAGGAACGAGCTTATACCTATTAGGACGACGGGAAACTATTCCTTTCTGAGAAATGAAAGGACTAGTTTCCCGGATATACTTAGTGTTAATAGACGAATAAGGCTGAGTTGGAGGGGGAGTAGGGTCCTAGGTTGGTACTCAGCCTCTGACCATTTTTATATTGAGCATAAGTTTAGGGATGATATTAAGCGAGTGGAGGGTGGCGCCTTTAAATACTTGACAAAAGAGATGGATGTAGAGGGTTTTTTAAACAAATATGACGGAGTCTATGACGAAAATGGTTTTAAATTTGACGAGACGGCATGCGGCGAAGGGCTGTACATGAGTCTGGAGCATACGTGTGCCGTGGACTTGAAGAGGAGATACCCGGCGAGTGCGAAGAGGAGCGCCAACTATTGGTGGAGCGATGAGCTCGCTACGTTAAGGAGCGAACTCTAAGAGCTAGAAAAAGAGCCCAGCGAGCGGTGGCGGCCCGCAAGGATGATGCCGAGGTCCTGGTGGCCGAATTCAAGGATGCTAGGAGGCGGCTGAAAAGGGCGATCGGGCGCAGCAAGGAGCTGAGTTGGAAGAAGCGAACTGCACAGGAAGAGACATCGATCCTACCTGGCGAAGAAGGAGGGTTAGGCATCGAGGAAGTAGACATGAGGATGGCCGTTGGGAAATGCGATTCCAGGAAGGCGGCTGGAGTGGATGGGATTCCTGGCACTGTAGTGAGATTATTGGCGGAGCAAAAGCCTAGCGTTCTCCTGACAGTGCTCAACGGAATAAATACCTATGGAAAAATACCGGCGGTATGGAAATAGGCTAGGGTGGTACTAATACCCAAGCCTGGCAAAGATCCTGCGACGTCATCGGCGTATAGGCCGATTAGCATACTGTCGGCGTTGAGAAAGGTGTGGAAGCACACGCTGAAAATGCTCATCGAAAGGAGCGTTGGTCTGGATCCCTTTCATGGGGACCAGTATGGCTTTCTTCATAAAGGAGGGGGACTCTTGAAGCCCTTGATAGGACGGTCGCAGTTGCTGAAGAGTGCAGAAGGAAGGGCCTGGCGTGTGTTCTGGTCGCCCTTGATGTGAAGAACGCCTTCTACACTCTAAGGTGGGAGAGGATAATGGAGGAGGATCGAAGGAGACGGCTACCGGGACGGCTACAGGAGTTGTTAGCGGACTATCTGGCTGAGAGGAGAATACTGATACACTGTCGTGACGGTGTCGTAGGGAGGAACGTCTACACGGGGGTTCCGCAGGGATCGGTCTTAGGACCGTTACTGTGGAATCTCGTGTATGACGAGGTGCTGGAAGCGCTGGACCGGGAGAAGGATACCGAAGCAGTAGCGTTCGCCGACGATCTGGCGGTTCTACTCAAGCTCTGAGGGTTTCACGGCGTCAATGAGAAGATAAAGGCGATCATAGCCTTGGCCACTAGGTGGTGCTGCGAGACTGGAGTGCACCTGGCCAGGGAGAAGACGGAGGTTATCCTCTTAACAAGGAAGAGTATACCGACGATTTTTAACTTCGACGTGGGGGATGGGGGCGAGATTTCCACTAGCCGTGTTGTGAAGTACTTAGGGGTAGTGTTGGATAGTGCTAGGGGATTCTCCCCCACCTCAAAGCAGTTTGTGATAAAGCGGAACGGTTCTTGGGCGCCATACGGAGCCTACTCCCAGACGTCGGCGGGCCCAACGATTTAGTCAGGAGACTGTATTATGGTATCTGGGAGTCTGTGGTTCTATATGGCGCACCGATATGGGCCTCCTCCCTGGGAAGAGAAACAAATAGGACGATCATGAGAAGGGCATAAAGGGCGGCGTTGATCCGTATGTCTACCGCCTACCGTACGGTGTCACATGGGGGTCTGTGTGTGCTTACCGGTAGCATGCCGATTTACATCAAGGCATGGTTGCGGTGGAAGCAGTATGGAGTGAAGAGGCGGATCAACGAGAGCCCTGAAGAAATGGCACATGTTGGGCAAGAAGAAATGAAGGATTTGGAGACGGAGGCAGAGGACAGGTGGAGATTGGAGTGGGCGTTCCACAACCCCACAATTGAACTACGAGACTGGTAGAAGATCCGCTGATCTTCTACAAAAGAAAGAGGAAGATCAACTACCATACAGATGCAGATCCTTACGTAACACGGTATCTTTAACTGGTACCGTCATAGGATCGGCAAAGAGTCGCACACCAGTTGTTGGGATTGTGGTGCGGTGCTGGATGACGCCGAACATGTGCTCTTTTGGTGCCCTAGATGGACGGAGGAGAGAACGGAGTTGGAGGTCGCGATCGGTGAAGACTTTAAATTGGAGAACCGGGCCGTTGAGAAGATGGCCGCGGAGGAGCGGTTTTGGAATAGGTTTTATGATTTCTGCACAAAGGCGATGAAATGCCGGCTTTCTAAAGAAAGGGAGATGGAGGTCAGGAGAAAAAGGGAAGAAAGGAGGAGAAGAAGGACCAGAGCGTGTTGCGAAGTGGGCAATTCTTTTAGAGCAATTCAATTAGGCCAGGGAGGAGCATACTGCACATCGACGCGCTAAGTCGAAATCCGTTGCTCATGGTCATGCTGCTAGACGAGGACGAACAAAGGATTGTTGCACGGCTAAGGAAGCCGCATTTGCAAGAAGATAATCTGCGGTAGATCCGGGACAACATCGAACAGCACGAAGCTGGCGGATACGTTTCAAAGGACGAAGTTTTGTACAAAGAAATAAAGGAGATACCATTGCTGGGCGTGCCAAAGTCAATGCAGACTCGAGTGGTTCGACGAGCTCACGAACACGGCCATCTGGGCATCACTAAAACGGAAGCGTTATTAAAAAGGGACTATCGGTTTGTGGGCATGCGCGAGAAGGTGGATAAGGTAGTGCAGAGTTGCATCGATTGTATCCTTGCGGAGAAAAAATAAGGAAAACGAGAGGAATTCCTGAACCCTATTGACAAGGAGGAGTTGTCATTTGACACTTATCGTGTCGATCATCTTGGACCATTGCCATCTACGAAGAAAAGGTACCGGTATATCTTCGTGGCGATTGATGCCTTCACAAAGTTCGTTTGGTTGTATTCCACAAAATCAACAAGTTCTGCGGAAGTTATTCGCCATTTGAGGAAGCAGTCTGTAGGTTTCGGAAATTCGAGAAGAATTATCTCGGATCGCGGGACGATATTCACAGCCGTTGCCTTTGAGAATTATTGGAATGAGAAAGGTATACAGCACGGCTGGACTACAATGCACAAGTAGAAAGAGTGAAACGGACGCTTAATCCCCTATTGACGAATTTGTCTGCGCCAACACCAGACAAGTGGTTACACCTAGAGATAGCGCAAAGGTATTTGAACGCAACCACCAGCAGAAGTACGAATGTTACCCCGTTCCAACTCTTGTTTGGAACGCGGATGAGAATGCGCGCAGCTGTTCGAAGACGAGTGGGCCGTGATGTTCTAGGAGGAGCGAGATCAGCTACGCGTAAAGGCAAAAAAACGGATCGAGGAAATTCAAGCTAAAAACAGACGGACGTTTAACAAGAGACGTAAAGAGGCAACAGCGTATAAGACAGGAGATTTAGTGGCGATCGAGAGGACGCAGGTCCTGGTCCGAAGTTGCAGTCGCAGTTCCTTGGGCCGTACCGCGTGGTAAAAGTCTTGCGGAATGACTGCTATGTGGTACAACGAGAGGGCGAACACGAAGGGTCACGAACAACAACCACGGCGGCTAATCGCATGAAATGGTGGGACGTTGTTGAAGTCAGAGGTGAGGGTGAAATTAGTGATGATGAGCACATCCGAGGGCAGATGTGATTGTCAGGTACGGCCGAATGTAGTATCATGAACGAGGGGCCTAAGGGGTGTTGTGCGGATCGTAAACAAGCGGTTGCCTAGGTGTGAATTATAAACAAGCGGTTGCTCAGCATATGCGTACTGGGGCTATGACAAAAGACAAGGGGATGCTAGGGGACGATAAACGAATTAACAGGAGTATGAATTGAGAAGTCCGAGAGTGCGGATTGCGTTATCAAGATGGTGTTGTTAAAAGAGAGTTGAATTTGCGTTGACGAATTGTTAATTAATTATCTAATTGTTTTAATTATTATACGTTTATTGCAATTGGGTCATGTTTAATAACCACTGTTTTCTGTTTAATTAACATCTGTTTAATCCATTTATCATTAATAAACTAATCATAATAATTTACCATATGGACATTTGATAACAAAACAAGTTTAAGTCGTCATATTATCCTTTCTGGGGACGACTCTGAACAGGTATCCAATGTCAAGAGCGCTATAATTGTCCGAATAACTACCGACATTGGCGCTGAGATTATGCGGGAGATAGAGGAGGTGCAGCTGTCGCTCCTTCTAAAGGCCTGAAGGCTACCTATGTTCATAGGCTCAGGTAGCCATCCCATAAAGTACGACCGGTTAGAATATACGCGCTTCTGCGTGAAACGATGCGTATCCTCGAAAATGAGGTTAATCTCTTCCAGGCGACGGTGGCGAGTCCAACCTTAGGGCGACTTCAAGAGGTGTGGATCATTCCAAGAGGTCTCGTCATTCCGGTAATGAATTTGGGAAGAGATCGCGGTGCCTCAGAGAAGCTCGGACAATGAGATGTCATTCGCATGTCAACGTCGGCGCTCAGAAAATGTCTTATTAGACACTAGCTACCTTCAAAGACAAAGAAATTCTGACCTGGCCTGGCCAAAATAATGCTCTAAAGAAAACCGGCCACGTTGCTGCTATTATCCTTGCGAAAGGCATAGCTACAAGATATCAACAATATTTTACGACAAAGAGCAAGTTAACTCCATTATATTATAAGATTTCTATCGTAAAACGATGTTATCAAAAACTTTTGCACGTAACTGTATATATAAATTAGCAACAAATTAGCAACACTGCGGTTTAAAGACTTACTTCAGGTTAAACACAGACGTTGATTCAAGAATCACCCAAAATTTAATGAGCTAGAGAGGAGCACAGTTCAGTTCTAAGTTCTGCTGGGTCTGCCATTTAAGGTCTATCTACGGATTGATTGATAAAACAGATTCTAAGGATTTCAATTATTCTACATATTCGAAAGCCTTTCATAATATTATAAACTTTTGTGTTCTAGCTTCCATCATTATAGTATATTATTATGATTAAAATGATTGCCATTTTAGCTATTCTATTAATATTACTATATTCCTGGTACAAATATTGTTATTTGATATTTCTGTTCTTTGATAAATCTCTTTAAAGATAGTAACCTGTAAATTTCTACACGCCCACGATCGCTGTCCACTCTCGATCTTACGAGATACCATTGGGTAAAGCGCTCGTCTAAAGATCAGTGCCCGCTGGCCAAACACTGAACTTCGTAAATTGCCCCCCAATTGGTTTTCGAATAGAACTCTTTTGCTTGCTGTTACTTCGCAAACAGCTTCAAGGACTGTTCACAATGTAAAGTTGCAGAGGACAACCTCTCTGACGGATACTTCCATCGTGAATCTTTGTTCACGAATAGAATAAAGTTGGTTCCAAACAGAGGACATAAAAATTTGGCCATGCAGGTCCTAAACCGTAATTCCTTCCATATATCCAATGATTGTGCGCAAACTGTTCAACAGCGTGATCTCGGTGACCGAACTTTCCCTGAACACATTTAATGAATAGCACACTTCAATAACTGCAACTTCAGTAACAATAAAAAAATTAAAAATATGTATACATTAAGATATCTACTAATTATTACACATTATATATGTCGGGTTTACATTAGAATTAGGGTTAGGGGCGTGAAACGAATCTTCGTTTGGGTTACACGTTGTCGTTATGCAATAGAGAAGACATTGACTAGTGCAAATACGATTATTATAGAACCGGACAAGTAACCGTGGTAGTTAGGTACTCGAGAAACTAATGACAATGATCCTAGGTTCAATAACGAATCCGCGGTCGACGGGATGATAGATGGACGTACTCACAAAATCTAAGTCGGACGCGTAATATTCACTGGTCGTAAAGGGTTACTCCTTTCATCAATGAGGTCGCGAGCGAGAATGTCTTTCCCGCCCCGATGATGCCACAGAGGAAAACTATAATGAGGTGTGTCTAAGGACACGAGATCATCGGATTCGTCGAGAAAAGCCTTCGTTCAGAAAGTAAGGGAAATTGGCGTTGCTGCTAATTGGTCAATCTCCATATCGGTGGTTAGAAAAAGATGCTAGCCGCCCTCGAGGGAAAGTTGCTAGTGGGAGACGCCGCTCGTTGAAAAATATGTCTCCCCTATCTTCCCGTAGTCGGGACAAAGACCGTTTGTCTGTTTGAAGGACTTTAGATAACTAGATCTTAGTGTTTATAACGGCCCTCGGGCTAGCTGATCACGTACTGTGGAGACGTGTCGGCATCTGGTATCCATCATACCCGAAGGATAGGATCTGCATGTGGTGAGCCACGGGACAGAAACCGTTGGAATGTTTACTGTCGCGTGCCGCTACAAATATTTCTTTTAAGGAGAGCTATAGAATTACTCCGTACCGTTGTTAGACAAAGCGTACATCCCGTGACCGCGGCTACGTTCGGCGACTGGCTGTCGCATCGAGCCAAGCTCATTATCACAAATCACGAACAAATACAATCGGATCGAAAGACGACAATTGTTTAATTACGACTATGATAGAATCTAGATTACGGTGTTAGGGGATTATCCCGAAGTTCCAAAGGGGGGGCTTCGATGTCCTTTCATCTCCGACATATATAAAAGACATTTTGTGTATATATTAAAAAATAAGACGTTTATTTCTAAAGTAATAAAAACTGATTATTCCGGAGAAGAATACTTCCGTTTAGTTATAATTTTCATACATGCATCTCTTCTTTCCCATTCCTTCATGACGTTCCGTAATAAATAAAAAACCCGAATGATCACCTTTTAACATCATTCATCTGATACTGAATTACTGAGTTTTCTCACATTTCTTATTATATCATTATGACACGAGTTTAGTCAGATTATCTAGGTACGTAGGATAAAATTCGTGGGGTCTGAAAACGTGAACTACCAGTATTCGCGAGCAACGGCCATAAAAGTTTGCCGAAGAAGTTTGCTCAAGAACACGTTCGCACATAGTACTCTTGAACACATGACCAGCCTTTGGGGAACGACGTTATCAATAACAGACACAGTAACCTGTATGGACGTTACACTACGTTCCAGGTAATCCAGAACAATCGAGATCTATATAAATAGGACCGATGAAGATTGGATCCACAATAAAACTAAATATAAAGCTCGGGTGTATCTCGCTCGGGCATTCCATTATCGCGTGTTCGCTACTGTAACAGTTCATCTGCGTTTGCTCGTTCGAAGGTTGACAAATCTTGAACAAGTGCTAGACTGGTGAAATTAGTCGTGATGCTTTTACAATTTATCAATTTATCAATTCATTAATTACAATTTATCAATTTGCAATCCGTAGGAAAGAGATAACATGCTCGATATTCTAGTTTGTAGCTGTAGAAAAATAAGACATATATTTTCTATACATCTTCTATATTGCACACCTCATTGAACATATAGAAAATCGCTAGTAGAACATAGATTATGAGAATATATTTAACTCATAAATACGCTGTGAAAATTATAGAGGAAAATATAAATAGAATGTAAGCCGGAGGTAACAAAATTATATGAAACGTTATTTAATATGTGTTGTAGAACGAATATATTATTCGCTATTTATAATATTTCATGTTTTAGTTCCCTTGTAAGATATTTATTATATTTCAACTATATACTTAGTTTTCGAATATCTTTCTGCTAAATTATATTATTTTCCTAGAACTTCATAATTGAATTTAATCTTACTGCTTGAAATGATTGACTTCCTTTTGTGAAAACACTCCTGACTAAATCTATCCGAACACTTTCCGTAATACTCAGATCTGTTAAATTTGCGAAACAAATCAAGGTTTGAATATTTTCAAAAAGATAATAGTTTCAGTAAATTTAAGTGTATCGAACATTATCACGTTGAAAGGATCTCTCCGTTCAATGCGACTAACATGCTTTTCTTATCTTCCATATATTAAACTGATATATCTATGACTGTTTATAGCACTATATCATTACTAATTCTATTCACTGCTTAAATTAATTAAATTTTTTTCTGAAAATTGCGTTTTGTTTCATCTCTTACTTGCCACGTTTTCGAATATAAATTTCGTTTAGATTAAACAACGTTTAATTTAACAATGGAGAAGTCATGACACAGGTTCATATATGTTCCTGCTCCGAATTTATATCACAGGAAGTTCCTCCTTTCTGAAGTTAAGATCACGATAAGTATCTGTTCTTCTGTCTGTTCTGATGGAAATAAGTGATCGATGAAATAGTATACAACGAAATATAATATTGTCAAATACACCGGAATCTGTTACAATATTCTTCAAGGACGGTATAGTTAATCGTCACGCAACACGGATGACTGTGATATTTGTGTTCTATCTGTTCCCTCTTCTTTTTCTATCTACTTAGAGACTCATTTTTTGCACTGATTCCTAACGAGCAATCTTGTCTGAACGTGTCGTCACTTTTGCGGATACTTGTACACGACTTCAATACGTATTCGCCATTCGGCCATTAAAGAGATTGAAGAAATTCTGATACATTTTTCTTTACGCATCGTCATCTCAAGAGTATTCCTATTAAAGCGTGCAAATGTTTCATAACGGTAATAAATACATCGAGTTCAGCAAAAGTTCATATAGATAAAATTTTGGGCATCTAAATTTACTAGCGTAATGCGATGCAACATTTGCTTAAGTAGTTTTACAAACTGAGTTGAGTTTAAGAAATTGGTAGAACACTTGACAAAAAGCTTCTCGATGTTCAGGATAATATGCTCCATATATTATAAGGAAGTTTTTATGAGGCGATTGTTTCAATAGACTCGGATGTTAGAAAGGATATTTTACAGGATCCTTAAATCCAAGCTGAAATTGCACTTATAAGCAGAGTTGTAGTTTTTATATAAGGATTTCATCCTTGAGTGAAAACGCTAAATATGTTTTCACTTAAATGATCTTTTTATTTGTGTTGACTGTGTCAATTTTTTTTTATTGTTTGTCTTCAAGATTTTCTTTGCATGTTGTCTACTGACAGTCTTGAATGCAGTAATTTCATATTTGCAAATCTCGAAGGATTTGTGAATAAAACTGTCGCCAGAAGCCCGAGAAGAAAGAAGCATTAGATACTTCTATTATTCAATTATAAACTTTTAAAAACTATTTACTTTTTATTTTTATTATTTATATTATTTCTGAAATAATACTGACATTTGCTATAAAATTTGAATGAATTCGACATCTGTGTTTTGGTGAGAAACATAGCTGTTGACAAAGCATCCACTGCATCCGCTGCACTGTATCGTATTGATTGTATTGTCACCTATAATATTATTATAGTTAGTTTCCAACGGTACAAAGATTATTGTATGGAGAAATTACGGAGGTGTTGTTTGTAATCATAGCGGTGAAATTTTGTGCTCGTGTTCAGCAACTGGAGATCAAATTATGCGAATTGCATTTTTCTATGCAACAAAATGCAAATACGCCTATAGAAAATGTGTCATGAACAACCTACTTCTCGATAAATGTGCGGACATGTTTAAGATATCCAATATTCGAATGTTTTTGAGATGTTCATCAACTTTCTTCCAGAAGCTTTTGCATCTTACAACCTTTTTCCATTGATTGCGATCTCATTGCGTATAGCTTTATTTGTAAGTATTAGGCAAGCAAATGTTTCATTTGTTCATTTATCCAAATTGAAACTTGATATTATTTCTTATTGTTGTTACTATATTACATTGCACAATCCTTGTATCAAGAGAAATATGTTAAAATTCTGGACATATATTTTACAGATAAAGCACAATTCTAGATTCCAAGTATACAAATGTATTCGTTTGTGAAATAATGAAAATCTCCTCTTCATGATTAGGAAATTGATGTGTACTGCATTGTATATCTGACAGCAATAATTGGATCCATTTCCTTCGCGTGTTCTGTTCACGTGGTCATCTGATTTCACATATAATATCACATGCATCTTCTTTCCGTTTCCGTCTCAAACTTCAAAACGCAAGTTTATCGTTTCTAATCTTTTCACTTTTATGTTTTCTTCGTTTTCTTTTACTAATGATCGTTTTGTACTACACCATTTATTTTTATTGCCTGATTACTCTGTGTTACGCCATGCGGCTTGCCATAGATCATATTCTTCACTGTCGGTCGCGGCACTATAATGTTGCAGACGGATCGTCGCGGCTGCCCGGCAAAACAAACATTGTAGTGGCAAGCGCATGGTTCATTAAGCAGAGCGACCTCCAGAAACGTCGATTCGTGGCCGTTATTTTATCTGGCGTAAAAGAATGTGGCGTGATCCGAAGGTAGTGGGGGTCGCCTTCCAGAAAGAATCAGAACGTTTCGAGAAGCCAAACAGTCCACACATATCTTGTATCGCGCATTACGTAGTCACATTTCTTTTTGTTGTTCCATTTATATTTTCTAGTTAATAAGTTGTTGCAATAAACATTAATTTAGTTGTGTTAATTCTGTGAAATTTCATTGAACTACCCTTATTATCATAATCGAAATAAGGGAATCGATCAGTTCGTGGCGTCGATTGTTCAATCGTAACGAGAACTTACAACTCTCGTTGACGTGATATCTCGCGATCGCGTCTCTCCGCGAATGATCGAAACACTCTGAGTACGAGTTCTTCAAACTATTCAAATTCCTCATCGTATAAATAGATATTGCAAGTTCAAAACACGTTGCTGTGTCATTGGTCAATCTGCATGAAGTTCTCGACCAATATCAATATCTTTAGATTTGTTATAGATTTTCCAACATATGTTGATATACGACAAATTACAACATAATATATAGTACATTGTTGGCTCGAAACTTCTTGCATATTCTACAATTCCGTCCATCTAGACGGATTGCTTTTTCATCGCTAAGTACAATTTTTCTTTAATGTTTCCTGCATTGTATACTGTGCACGTATCTTTATGAATTCTATACATTATTCTTTACGTTGAGACGTGAATGATATCTAACGTTGCAGTGTTGCAAATGTTATATCGCTGCAAAATACGTTGAACGGTTTATCGCAAAATCTACTATTTTAGCAAATAAATTTTTGGCAAAGCGATTGCTCTCTGCTCTTGTTTGTGTTATATTTCGTAGAACTTCTAAGCAATTATACTGTTATCTTTCCATTTCTACTAACAAATGAAGGAAGACTTATTTCCAAAATTCATTAAGGAATAAAACAATAAAATATTGAGTAGACTTGTACTTTATTACTCTGCTATCAAAACACGTCAACAGCAATTAATAAGAGATATAACAAGATTCTATTATGTTTCCCTCCATAAATTTCATATAATATTAATCATATAATATTCTACAACATATGACAGCGATCTTCCCAGTGCGTTTAGCATAATATATATAATTTATAAAATATATGTAACATTTCCCCTTGTAGAACATGTTAACATTTCCCCTTGGAGTCCTTAACATGCGTCATGATGTAGTCTGTATCAAATGTAGTGTCAGGTTGCACTATAACGAATAATAATATTACTGGAAAAAATGGAAAATACAAGTAACCAATGTAAAAAAGTAGGATGTCTCTTGTTTGAAGCAACACAACCTCTATACATCATCTGTTGTGTCAGTGCTTTTATATATGAGAATCATCTACAATTAATTACAACCGATCAGAATGAAATAATTACATAACTATCATACAGAATTATTTATAACACTGAGAGTAATTTAAAATTGTACGATACGATGCAAGAAATATTTTTATGTATAAAATATCGCAAATAAAAGTATAAGATAGTTTATATCAATGTAATCAGTAATTGAACGATACTATATATATCATTTGTTTTGGCAAAAAATTCTCATACTCATACAAGTCAAAAATGTAGAAAGAACGAGTTCCATCATCGGAAGATAAGTCAACGATTGCATAATTCTTGGTTTTTTGTAAAGAACTATTGCAATATTTATTGTGAAACTGTTTTTAAATATATTAGAACACTTGCGCTACTTTCATCGGTATTTATAATCTACCTTGGAATAATAACGGTAATATTTTATTGGTTATGGTAAGCAGTAGAGAACTAAGAGAACTATAGAGATTGAGGATCTCTCAGCGAAGAAAAAAAGGATATTCCTTGTCTGCAATGCCTGGAAAATATAAGCTCTCGAAAATGGGAGTCAGAAAAATGCTTTTTTTATTATTTAATTTGTAGTTTGAGGACTTTCGGTTTGGTATGGGGCTGGAATATGGAAGAAAGACTGGATAGAATACAAAGAAGATATGTGAAATTGATCTTAGGTTTAGATATGACAACACCAAATTCTATCAATATATATTGATAGAAGAATGCAAGCTAACATAAATCAAAGAAAAAGCATTTAAAAGAGCAGCAAGGTATGACGAGAAAGCCTTAGTATCAAAAAAGGAACTAGTAAAGGAGTGCATAAAGGAAAGAGAGAGAAACTGGGGAAATGGCCAAGAAGAGAAAAGAGCAAGAAAGAGAAAGAAGGGACCAGAAGAGGTGAGAAATGGAGGGACACAGATGGAAGCAAGAGAAGAGCAAGAAAGGATGACAGCAGACCAAGTTATAGAGGAAAGAAGAAAGAGAGAAGTAGAAGAGAGGGGGGGAAGGATAAGGAAATCCAAATATAACATACATTACAGAAAAATCGTCAAAGAAGTATTACCAAAGTACTCAGAAGGGAGGATAAAGTGGAAGGACAGAAGAATATTAGCAAGATTCAGATGTGGAAAGCAAAGGAATACTGGAAAGAAGAAGGAGAAAAAGATGCAAACTATGTAAAAGGAAAGAAGAAGACCTGAAACATGTAACAGAAGAATGTGACATAACGGGAGCACCAAAGGACATAGAAAAAACACTAAATGAGACTAGAGAAGGACTAACAGAACTAAAAGCAATAATAGAGAGGAGAAGGGTAATACAAGAAGGGGCGGAACGACAAGAAGGGAGCACAGCAAGGAGGCAAAGGCGCAAAGTTGCAATAGTTTTTTAGTCATTAGTTTTTAGGTTTTTCTAGTTTTTTAGTTTTTAGAGATAGAATAATTAAGGGAGTGCAATATAATAGAATGGATAAGAGGGGAGGTAGATATATAAGAAGCGAAATAGGTATAAGGGATGTAAACCCGAAAGTTCGTCCAAAGCCGAAAGGCGCGGACTAAGCAATAATAAATAATAAATAATTTGTAGTTTACAATTTGTTCAGCTGGACATTCCGTAAATTTTTCTAGCTTAAAAAAAAAAGAATGCCATGTGATTCAGTCAAAGAGAAATGTTTCGCTGAAGATGTGCCAAGAACGGGTAGAAAACGCAAAATGACGCTGCGGCAAGATATTCGTATCGTTCGCGAAATAAAGCACAATCCATTAATTACGATTCCTGAAATAAAATGAACAGCGAACTTGAAGAAACGTTCCATTCTTCTGGAGATCGACGGAAAGTGAATTCAAAATTTACGAGAATGCTCCAATGCATTACAGATTTAAGATATCAAACTAAGATAACGAGTGTTTCACAGAAGCACGACCGTCCCTATAGAATAAACTACGTCGCACAATTAGTAAAAAATACAATCATACAAAAGTATAACAATAAACACTGAAGAAAGTTCATTTAATAGAGAAATAAATTACAGTATCGATTATTAATAAAAAATAATCTTCAACATCTGGAAAATCGTCTATTAACACATTATTGAACAAAAGGGGTATCGGACAAAATATTGGACTTTTATGAAAAATAGTATTGCCATATTAGTTTTTCTAACATTAATTTATAAAATGTTCAGATATTTTTATAACACCAAAATTCACATTTTTCAACACTTCTTATATTTAAAAAACGCTTTCTTTTAAATTAAAAGTTTTTTACTTCGAGACCTATGCAATATAGTTCAGTATACTGCAAAATGTTTTTGTTGTTTTTTCCGTATTTATTTCAAGTACAGGGCAGAGAAATCAAAGTTGTTCTAGTGTCCGAATATTTTCCGGTCTGACTATATAACCGGGGATCGGCTTTATTGAGATATTCGTAAAAAATGCCGGTATCGCTACAAAGTATATTTGACTACAGTTATGCCTATTTGGCAATGGGAACGTCAGTATTAGTTGTAGGTTACCTTTTGTTTATAAACGAGAGTAAGGCGAGCAAAGGCTTAAAATAATGGCACAACATATACGATAACGATAACTACATATACGATGTGCAACATATGCCTGCTATAACTTATCTACTATAACTTATATACTAGCTCAATAAAAAGAGAATATCATCATTTATTAAGTTTAAGTGTGGGTTAGAGTTCTCGCCGACCGCTGCAAGGTGGGCGCAAGCGGTTGCGTGAAGTAATAACAAATTAATTATACAAATAGCATGCGTAGTGTATTATAAAAATAAAAAATGAATGAGTAATTGACATTATTTTAGGAAATAGAATAATCGTTATTGTACACTTATTATAGGCGGATGATTGAAGGATTGCAAACTCAAGAGTGTCCATCACAAAATAATAACGTGCAATCCTGGACTCTTAGAGATAAAGCAAACCTATATCTTTTCAGAGCAGCCCTTCGATCAATATCGTGCTATTTTATATATTTTTCATTACTGAGTTAAACATTTTATTTTGGATATAATATTAAAGTTTAATATATTGTTTATAGCAACATACTCCAAAGTAGCGATCTTGCTCTGTCAGTTATGCATTAGAACTGGCAATTATATTAAAAAATGGGGTTGAACTTTACTGTAGGGAACTAAAAATCATTGTCTTTTTTATCTGCAATTTTGTAGTTTTCAATGTGTGGAATCCACAAATCCAAGTTTGAAATTACGGAATCCAATGACGCATACCATATGACTATTCAAAGCAAAACATCTTCAGAGTATTTTACATTTCTCTTTGGCGCCAAATGAGCTTATGTCCATTATATCATTCAATGAGTTGACGTCGCCATAAAAATTCGCACAATCCTCATCTTTGTCCCCATCCTTAGCTGGTCTCTAAATGAATTCTATTTCCTGAGTATGCATACATGTTACATTGAGTATATTATATTCGCAAAAAATTAGTTTGTACTAACACAATTGGCCGTCTAGCGTCAACCTGAAAATAAATACAGGAAACATTCGATACCTGCGAAAAGGTGCATAACACGATAAAAAGAGAGCGAAAAAACAACGCAGTGGTGAAAAAACGCAAATGAATTCTTTGGACGCATTGGAAAAAACTGTTACCTATAGGCCTTGACACTGATATTGTTGCAATGCGCCGTTCACGCGAACTTTTACTGAACTGTCTCGAGATTCAACTTAATGTAACCAAGTTTCTTTAGAGCATAAAGGCAGCTCTGGGAAAAAAGGAGGATGCATGCACAGACTTGTAGAAAAATACTTAAATAAGTTTACTTAATAAAGTTCTATTACAGATCGATGATTGAAACGATGTTGAAAAACGAGTTCCTAAGGGTGGACATCCGATTTTTCGGATTTGCCACTTTTTTAAGATGAATGGAAAATTAGAAATAATTGGTGGGTACATGTTCCAAAGAAGATTCAGCACCTGTGTACCGGTCGCATCAAGTAGCAACAGGTTTTACCGTTCGTCAAGGTGGATCTCACCAGTAATGGGAGAACTCTCTAACCTGAACATACGGATAAGACCAGGCACTTGCAATATTAATGATTTTTATTAAAAAAAGGAATAAATATTTCAATTCATAGATTACTTATGCAACACTTCAATTTGCCGAAAACAAAAAAAGAGTATGAAAAACAGTAATATTACAGCCTTTTTTTAAAAAAAGTAATCGAACTAATCCGGGTTTGCTGTATACAAGTGTCCTTGAGTCGTCAGAATGAAAAACCAAATACATGTAACCAAATACATGTATACAAAATACATGTAATCAAACACGTTTGACTCAATAGGTCAAAATGATTACCATCCACGCGCAGTCAGTGGCTCCATAAACGGTACTCATTGAAAGATCCAGAATCCAATTTATTGCTAAAATAAAGTGTAAAATACCACACAAATTTTACATAATTTTATATTTCCCCGTTTTGAAAACTGATAGACTGCAAAAAAGTGATTAATTTTTGGTTTTGCCCTAAAGCAAAGTTCAGCCAAAAACGATAATAACATAGATCCAAAATTCGTCCACATTTTCCAATTTGGGCCCGTAAACGCCATAAAAGTAGTGGTTTATTTCGTCGTATCCGGAAGCAAGTAACATTTTTCTTTTTTTATTATTCTTGTGATTTAGGTTCCATGTGAACTAAAATCTCGATTAAAACAGCACACCAATACTGTTGTATACAACAGAAATGCTGAAGCAAAATCAGAAGATTTATGCAGTGGCACATGATATAATAGTACTTCAAAATAACGTTTATACTGATTTATGCGAAGTAATGGTAACTGCATATGGTCCATAGGTGTTTAAATAACGTGATATTGGTAAATTTTTTGAAACAATATGCAAATAAAAATACTCTTAGCAAGTCAACGCGAGAGGAAGATATTAGAGGAAGACGTTGTTCGTATTTACGACTTGGCATGGCCTGAATACTACACGAAGATTCGTGATCACAGAAGTAAACAAGGCCCCGCGGGACTTTATTTACAAACTCCGGGTAAACAAAATAAAAATACAAAACTACCAAGAAAACAACAAGCACTCACGACGAAAGAAACAAAACGTAACGTAGTTTGATCTTTAAAAATAACGACAACAGAATTGCTGGAACCGGGAGACAGCAAGCAACACGTGTCAGCACTGTGTATGCTTACGGGCACTATATCGATATATTTTAAAACACAGCTGCAGGCGGAAAACTATGAGATAAGAAGGGTAGAATAACAGGAGCGATATAACACCCGTTCTAGGTCAGGAACCGCCTCAATTTTTATAGAAAGGATTAGGACAGTGGAAGAACGTATGAAGAAAAAGTGGAGAGAAGAATGGAGATATTACAGGGAGGATAATTGGACAAGGAGACTTATAAATGACGCTTGTATTTTTAAAAGAAGTACAGAAGGAATATTGAAGACTTTACCATGCAGAACTGGAGTGGACATGGAATATTTAACGTATATTAATAAGGCTATAATAGCTATAAGGCTATAATAATATTAATAAGGCTATAAATAAAGGCTATTAATAAGGAGGCCCACTCAAGATGCTGGGATTATAATGCTGAAGAAAATGATGCGGAGCATGCGTTGTACCACTGCCCTACGTGGATCAATGATAGAACAGTACTAGAAAAGTACTTGGGCATGCAACTCTGCTAAAGTACCTGGAAGAGAGAAGCTGGATGATAATCGCTGGAAGAGATAAAGAAGGGGAGGATTGGACATATATGGGGAGGGAGGAAACTCAGTAATAGATTATGTAATCAGTAATAGATTGGAAATCAGGAGACGACAGAAGAAATAATCGACATGAAAGTAGGAAAAAGAACAGGGTCGGACCACATGCCGTTAGAAATAGAAATA
>NW_022883717.1:0-43598 GCF_011952255.1 Bombus vosnesenskii
ACGCCACGGTGTTTCGGGGTTTGTTTAAATTTCCGCCAAATGAAAAATGGTAGTTACTAACGGCATGTCCAGTTACAATTTTCGTTTACAATACTTTTGGCGAGTAAATATGACGTACTGGGTCGATACTAAGTAGTCGGTTGTCCCTGAAATTTGAACTGTTGAGAACGAGGTAATAACAGGGCGACTGGTTTGTTGCTGTGTAACGTATACACGTTTCTGAATAGTTTTCTACTTTAAATGAAATTAACTGCTACCGGACGGAGTTTCGACGTAGCGATAAACGCGCCACTGAAAAAAGCGACGAATGGGAATGGAAAATACGTAAAGATTTTTTTGACAAAATAAAGAATCATTTTGTCAGATTTCAAGAAGAGTTTGGGTAAATTCAATTTATGCTCTTTGCTACTTGACTTACGTTTATAACACTAAAAGTTATCTTTACAAGCAGCGAAGTGATTTAGTTTCATCCGTAGTTCGGTTGCTTCCAATTTTTTCATTTTCACATTGCGTATTACAATATTGATGTTAAAATATTATTATAGAAAAACATGTTAGCAACTTAATTTTCTATTTGTTCTATTTTTGGATTTGTGGTGGATGATTTAAATAATGACGTGACGAGTTGATACTTGATATTGTCAAATATATTTAAAATTATTCCAAATACAGAATTAATCGCACGGGAGACAAAGATTTTGTAACGAATTCTAGCGGCTGCCATTTGTCGTTCACGCGTTGTTGCCGATACCGGATGCGCTAATGTCACGTAAAATAACAAAATAAAAAAAGAAATTTGAGGTGAAAAATAAAAAAAAGAAACTTTATTTTTTTTCTAACAACAATTCACTTTACAATCCACTTCCAAACTCTAGGCGTGACTTTCCAAGACTGAAGCTCTTATGATTTGACTTTCGATCGAAACCGATTACTTTCTTTTGTCATCCCTCAACATCCCCATCATGCATTTGCATTTGCTAGGCGTCCGCGACCGTTGCCACGTGCTCTTTCTTCTAGAACCTTCGGCGGAAGGACCGTTGGGTTGTTGATGGTTCATTAGACACTTCAGCGATATTGCCGACGATTGTCGCCGAGTGCCGCCACATCTTTATCTCCATCGTCAGTCCATCGGATTTGAAGTATGCCGGTCGTGACACTAACATTGTGGCGTCAGAGACGACGCGTTTTGACTCGCGAAAGGCGTTTTCGGTTTGCTTCGACCACTCGATTCGCCGCGAACAGCTCGTACGTATCTTTGTTCGCGGATCCGCGTAGTTTGTTGCACGGGTATACATTTATATTGACACCGGTGTTCACGAGGAAGGAGATCCTTGGTGCCCTGTCCGTCACGAAAATGCGACGGGATACTAAAGCCATCGCCACATGCCGCGTTTACGGACGGCTGGTCTCGTTTCACTGGGTCCAGTTGCAAGGGGCCCGGCACTTCCTTGCGCAGTCTCGAAAGGTCTCGTGGTAATAGCAGAGACCAGACTTCTGCGGTCGGTCCTTCGAACTTGATATCAATCTTGCCTTCCGTATGTAGAATAACGATGTGAGGTGGATAGTGGGTGAAGGTGCCCACAAGAAATACTCTTGATGTTCAACAAAAAAGTTAATTAAATTATTAACAATCAACAGTCAACAATTTATGATCAACAATTAACGACTAACGATTAACTGTCAACAACAATTAATGATTAACGATGAACGATCAAAAACAATTAACGATTAACCATGAACAACAATTAACGATTAACGATTAACGATTAACTATCAAGAGTCAATAATCACGTATCTCTAATTGTGTTTGCTTCGCTATGACGCTTAACCTTTCGCACTCCGCAGCTCGGGGCAGAATGAATCTTTGATTCGAAACCAAATGGATTCTTTTCTTTGTTGCCCCTCGATATCTCCACTACGCACGCATTTATTAGATGTCCGCAACGGTTGCCGCGTATGCATTCTTCCGAATATTCGGCGAAAGAACTGTAGGGATATCGATGGTACATTAGGCGTGTCGGCCTTACGCTTTGAAGGTATAGCGCTTTGTGTCGCGAAGCCGTTGGAAAGTTCCATGGTCGACTGCCATCACAGATGCATGACGATTAGATACAAACGCTTCAAGTATTACAATTAATAGCTGATACAATTGCAACAAAACAGATGTCCTTTATGCAAGACTACTGAAATTACACAGCTACAATAAAATAAGGAATACGTCTGTACCATGGGAAACATAAATAAATGTACACATAGTAGCTTATACAACATGTATGTGGAGGACGATTAAACGCGTTGTTGATTAATGACCAGACGAGTTGATACTTAGTGTAGTCAAATGTATTTAAAATTATTTGCAGTACAGAATTAGTCGTCGTTCGCTTAGTGTTGCTCGATATGTGTATACAAGGTAATGCTTACGTTCGTTCGATATTAATTCGCTATAAGAATGTTCGATACTAACTGTCTTAACGATCGTGTTCTTTTATTTATACTCGGGGGAGTATCGAAAACTTTAAATTCAACCTCGGTTGACGATTGCACGTAGCGGCAACATTGTTTTGCCCGGAGTTTGTTTATCGTTACGCTTTGCTTGTCACGTAAAAGTAATGGGAAAATAATAATAAAAAAATGTTGGGTTCTTGGGTGTTGGGTAATCATTTCATTGGAATACGGGCATTCACTTTTAAAATGTTCTGTTAACATTAGTCTAAATCTTTTAATTTCGCCGAGTTTTGCATATATATCCTTAATGTCTAAACCTATAATTACGTTTACAGATTCGCTATGTAAGTATGCATGAGCTAATTTTTCTTGATATATAGAACTACCGTTAAGGGGTATAACGTTTAGCTTAGCTAACTATGAAGAAGGTGAAGATCGTCCTGGAAAGTAAGGTTTAATACGGTTACCATGTATTTTCCTAATCGAGTGATTTACTATTATTTCATAATAAGGGCTTTTTCACTTTTTCAATGGTGTATGGCCCTGGCCATTCAGTATCTATCTTGTGTTCTTTATGATCGTTATGAATTAATACTAAATGTCCTTCTTTAAAAATAGATTGAGGTTTGGCAATTTTAGAGAAGTTTCTAATAAATTTTCTATAGTATCTAGCTAGCCCAAGGAATGATTTTACATCTGTAGGATTTTTTGGTAGTTTGAAATTCTTTACCGTTTCTATCTTTTTAGGGTTAGGTTTTACTCCATCTGCTGTCACTACATGTCCTAGATATTCTAATTCGGGCTTTAAGAATTCACATTTATCTGGTTGTATTCTTAGACCTACTTTCCCGAGTCTTTGGTATATAATGACTAAGTTTTTAGTATGTTCTTCTATCGATTGCCCGAATATAATGATATCATCGAGATAAACGAAACAATGATTGTTAATCAAACCTCTTAACGTGGTATCCATCATTCTTTGAAAGGTAGCAGGTGCGTTCTTGAGCTCGAATGGCATTCTATTATAAGGGAAGTGTTCTTGTGGTGTGCTAAATGCAGTGTATTTCTTTGAATTCTCGTCCATGGGTATTTGATGGAACCTTGAGAATAAGTCTAAAGAGGAGAAATATTTCGCATTTCCTAGCTGTGATAGTATATCGTCAATGTCAGGTAGTGGATACGCGTCTTGGTCTGTTAGTTCGTTTAACTTCCTAAAGTCAATCACTACTCGCCACTTTTGTTTCCCTGATGCGTCGATTTTCTTTGGAACGACCCAGACAGGAGAGTTATAGGGAGAGTCGGAGGGTTCTATAATCTCTTTCTTTAACATTTCAGTCATCTGTTTATTTATTTCGGTTTTATGATGTTCGGGAGGACGGTAGGATTTTACGTTGATGATCTTGTTAGGTAGATGATACATTTACACTGTACACGTGAATGTGTGTGTAAGCGTCAGAGGGCGTCCAGGTCTCAGTAGAGACAAAAGACGATTGGAGGCTGTTAGGAGAATCTAGAGGAGGTGGTTGACAACAAGCGTGCGTGCAAGAAGGTTATCGAAGTCTTCAGAGTGTAATATATATATGTATAGCTGTTGTGTGCGAAATAAAGTAAACTATTTGTATTTTCGAATCCTCTCTATACCTTAACATGGTAGCAGAGCGTGGTTACTAGTTTTGCAAGCTATTTAGTGCGTGGTTTTTAGTCTTGCGAGTTTAGTAAGGGAAGAAACGTTCAAAGAATATAAAATAAAAGAAAAAATACTTCAAGCACGTAGGAACGCTTGAGTAAAGAATAGGAAATCAATTAAAATGGAGAGATCGGAAATTATGCTATCGATATTTGATGGTGAGGGTTACAGTATGTGGAAGAAAAGAATAACAATGTTTCTGAGATATAAAGAATGTGATATTGTTATAACTAGAGTGAAGACTGAAACAGACAATCCAGACTGGGATAAAAAGGATCCGAAGACGATAAATATAATTTACAGTGCCTTCTCAAATAGACAATTAGAATATATTAGGAAAGAAAAAACAGCGTATGAAATAATGAAAAAGTTCGACGAAGTGTACTTGAAAGAATCGACGGCACTAGATCGTGTGCAGAAGGAGATTGGAGAAGATAAGTCTTGATAAATACAGTTATTCAGCATCGTTTTTTAGCGATTTTGAAAAATTAATAAATGAATTAAAAGGTGCAGGCGCAAAAGTGAGTGAGAGGGAAAAGCTGAATTACATGATAAATACGTGTTACGTCGCGTAACACTCTACCTAGCCCAGGCCACACACCGCGCGCAAGATGGCAATCAGATATCTTCGGATACTCACTGCGTACCCTCAATAGTCTCAAGTATCTTCCATAAATCTGAGGAATTTCCTAGTAGAGGTCCTTCAAACCAAACAAACGTCTGTTTCCAAAGCATTTCTAAAGACCTTTGTCTACTACGGCTTGACAAGGGAAAGCTAGTTTTTCTCACGTATGCTGCAACTTTCCTCCCACTAACCACTTTCTCTCGAGGGCGGTTAAGACCCTTCGTTTAACCAATTAAAAACGAAGACTATTTCCCTCACTCTTCTAACTAAAATCGTCACCAACAGATCCGACGGACCCGTGCGCTAGACACACCCACCCTTAGCTTTCCTCCGACACAGCATCGTCACTCAACTTCACTTCTTCCACATCGTTGGAAAAGTCAACTACTAAGTCTACCGCTAATGCCCATCGTGCAGTCTAAACATAACGCGAGAGTCGGTCTCGGTATTGTCGAGCCTACATTTCCTCTCCTAAATATCTTATAGTGCTACGTCCACTAATACATTGAATCCAATTACAAGAGCCCTGCTCTAACGTACATATCTATCTTATCTTCGTGCGATAAGTGATTATCTATCTATCTATGCTCATCAGTGTAATCTAAGTGTTGGAAATATATAATTTATAATTCTGTGAATCACAGTGTTATACAAACTCAATCACCCCTATTATCTCACCGGAAATCAGGGGATCGATCAAGTCGTGGTGTCGATAGTTATAATCGTAACGGGAATTTACGACTCCCGTTGACGTCTCTCCTAGCGACTACGTCTCCCCGCGATTGGTCGAATAAACATTGTGATTGGTTGATTTCCTGCTGCTATATTCGGTTTCGCCGAGAATCGTGAACACGTACGCTGGAAGCAATGCGGGGTAATTATTTAATTTATTTCATAATATTATTTAACATATATCGTGAAAAGTTCTGAATATTCGGATTCTTCTGTTATCGTTTCATCGTATGTTAGCATTATCAGCTCTCGATATCGAATTGACAAACAGAATTTTTCTCATACAAAGTAAGTCACATTAAGTATATGTATATGTATAGTCGAAGCGATGCAATTAAAAAATTTTCCATTTTAATTGGAATTATTTATCACAGACATTTTACCGAGCATTCGTGTTATAAATCTTATACATATATATATATGTCGGAGATGAAAGAACACCGGAGTCTGTAATTGAACAATTGTAGTTATTCAATCCGATTGTAATTGTTCGAGAGTTGTGATAATGAGCTTGGGCTCGAGGCGGCAGTCAGTCGCCGAACGTGGCCGCGGTCACGGGATGAACGCTTTGTCTAACAAAGGTACGGAGTAATTCTATAGCTCTCCTTAAAAGAAATATTCGTGGCGGCACGCGACAGTAAACATTCGAACGGTTTCTGTCCCGTGGCTCGCCACACGCAGACCCTATTCTTCGAGTAAGATGATTGCCAGATGTCGATGCGTCTCCACAGTACGTGATCGGCTAGCGCGAGGGCCCGTTATAAATCTTAAGGTTTAGTTAACTAAAGTCCTTCAAACAGACAAACAGTCTTTGTCCCAACTACGGGAAAATAGGGGAGACATATTTTTCAACGAGCGGCGTCTCCCACTAGCAACTTTCCCTCGAGGGCGGCTAGCATCTTTTTCTAACCACCGATATGGAGATTGACCAATTAGCAGCAACGCCAATTTCCCTTACTTTCTGAACGAAGGCTTTTCTAAACGAATCCGATGATCTCGTGTCCTTAGACACACCCCATTATAGTTTTTCTCTGTGGCATGATCGGGACGGGAAAGACATTCTCGCTCGCGATCTCATTGATGAAAGGAGTAACTCTTTACGATCAGTGAATATTACGCGTCCGACTTAGATTTTGTGAGTACGTTCATCTATCATCCCGTCGACCGCGGATTCGTTATTGAACCTAGGATCATTGTCATTAGTTTCTCGAGTACCTAACTACCGCGGTTACTTGTCCGGTTCTATAATAATCGTATTTGCACTAGTCAATGTCTTCTCTATTGCATAACGACAACGTGTAACCCAAACGAAGATTCGTTTCACGCCCCTAACCCTAATTCCAATGTAAACCCGACAGCAGAAGTGGGATCAGTACCGGTTATAACAGTGCAAGAGCTTACGACCATCGTGCGCGAGTTAATTCCGTCGCTAGTGCAAAAATCGAGTGTGGAACCTAGCAATTTTTCGACTCCGCTGCCTGGTGCGCATCTACCAATCTGATTATGGAGAAAGATCCTTTACAGAGCAGTGCCCTGAATATAATTTCAATGCCGAGTGTCGAATTGACTTCTACGTAGTGGAGGCGCTAACTAGTAGATCAAGCAATCCGGGTGAGTCGTTTCCATTTTACCCCGATTTCGGAGCCGAGTGTTCGCTAATTGAAGAATCCGTAGTCTTGAGAATTTCTGGCAAAAGAACGATTGATATAGTAGTAATGCGAGGAATAAGAAATATCGGTACTAAACGTATCGCTCAAATCTTGTCCGTTGCAGGCGTCGGTGGTTAGAGATAAACTTTTCATGTTCTCGCTGATAGTTATTTAACAATACGATATCGCGATTACTCGTTAAATTTTAAGCCAAGATTTTGACGTAATGTTACACAAAATAGCCTCGCTATGTGTAAAACAAAAATAATTAATGCCTGTAATAAAACCGCTGAAAACGAGATCGATGTTAATGAAGTTGACAATGAGGTACGTGGTAGCGATAAAAGTCGATTAATCTTTCTTTTCGAAATTCAGAGATTCATCCGTTACGGGTTCCCTACGTACTCGTACAAAAAATACAGGCCAGTTAGAAGTACAATTAATTGATCCTAACATCGCCGTACAAGGAGTCCTAATAGACTTCGCGAGCGCAGAATAGTACGTGATAGAACAAGCGACTTAATTACAGCCAAAAATCATAAAGCCTAGTAATTCACCGTTCGCGAGCCCTGTGTTACTCGTGAAGACGAACAATGGTTCAGATACATGATAGGTAGATTTTCGAGAACTAAATAAATATACGGTCGCGGATCGGTATCCTTTACCCCTCATTGCGGATCAAGTCGCGAGATTGCAAAAGCGAGATATTTTATTATTCTGGACATGGCCGGTGTGTTTCTCCAAATCCCTATTCATCCTAATTCTAGGAAGTATACAGCATTGATTACGCTCGATGAACAATTTGGATAATAAGTTGTTGTTTTCTTCGAATTCTTTTGTGCCTTTGTTCGATCCATTCGGTGTCCTTTATTTGCATAACATAAGTGCGTGCGCGTTTAATGTTTCTTCCGGAAGTCATTTTCGGGATGGCGATACTATGCTGACCCCGTCGAAAATGGGGATTCTTATACTTTCGGACAACCCTAATAATTGTGCAGCTCATACTTGCCTAAATATTCTAATATTTATGTTCTTCCTTGCTTCAATTTTGTAAACCATCAAAGCGTTTAGTACGGAAATCCTCAGGAGTAGTCGCGTGCCAAGTCTTCTGTAGCATTTGACCCTTTTTAATTGCGGTGACATAAGAAATCATTTGGTCGGAGTGATCTGTACTACACTTTCCTTCGTTCCATTTAGCAGCGGCTGCTGATTTCGAGGTTGCGAACAAACGAAACGAGAGATCATTCTTGAGATTCCTTTGAAAACACGTATAACAGCCAACGTGCCATTCTTACGTTGTCGTCTATTTGGATGATCCCCTAATTATTGCCGACTCGATAGATCAAGCTCTAAAAGTATTGCACACCGTACTAGATACCCTTCTAAAAGCCGGATTCTCCTTTAACTTTTCAAAATGTTCTTTTCTAAAGGCATCGGTACTCTATTTGGAATATGTAATTTACGACGGAGAAGTTCGTCCCAATCCGGGTAAAATGCACGCCTTGAGTTCTTTACCTGCGTCAACGACTGTCTCACAGCTCAGGCAGTTCATAGGTTTAGCCCTTTATTTCCGAAAATTCGTCCCTAAATTTTCACGGGTAATGAAACCCTTGTATGCGCTTACTTCCGATAATAAAAACATGACTTGGACAGATAGGCATGGAAAAATAAGGCAAAAGGTAATTTCCGCCCTAACCGACGCGCTGGTGTTAATGGTATTTGTCCCGAACTACCCGATAGAACTTCGCATCGACGCTAGTTCGGATGGATATGAGGTTATTTTAATACACAAGATTGAAGGTAAAAATAGAGTAATAGAATATTACAGTATAAGAAGTAGCCCTGCGGAATCTAGGTATCATTCTTACGAACTAGAAACGTTAGCAGTTGTGAACGCCGTCAAGCATTTCCGTCATTATCTCCACGGACGAGAATTTCTTGTCGTCTCCGATTGTAACCCTTTGAAGGCATCCAGTAGTAAGGTAAATTTAGATGACAGGGTTTACAGGTGGTAGGCTTACTTACAAACTTTTACTTTTGACATTCTGTACCGGGAAGGTAAACAAATAGCCCACGTAAATTTTGTCTCGCGAAATCCCGTAGACTTGGATCGCAGTACGTTCAGCAAAATCGTAGAGAAAGAAATTAACCTAACCGAAATCTCCGACGATTGGCTACTACGGAACAACGTCGCGACCCACAAATTTCCGAGATCGTCGATAAATTGCAGAACGAAGAGCTCGCGGAAGACGTCGTGAATGCGTGTGAGTTACGGTCCGGTACCCTTCATCGTAAAATACAGAGAAAAGGCAGAACTCTCTGCTTGTCCATTGTCCCCAGAGGTTTTAGATGATCTGTTATTAACCATGTGCAACAGTCAGTTATGCACTTAAGTTGGGATAAAACGCTTGAGAAACTGTGCGAGTGTTACTGGTTCGAAGGAATGGCGGAGTATGTTCGCCAATTCGTAGAGAACTGTCACGCTTGTCAAGTTTCGAAGGCCAGTTCAGGTAAAATACAAGCTGAATTACATCCTATACCTAAGACCAGCATACTTTGGCATACAGTTCACGTGGACATAACGGGCAAACTAAGCGGTAAAAGTGGTTCGAAAGAATATGTCATTGTTTTGGTCGACGTCTTCACTAAATTCGCATATCTGCATCATACTCGTAAAGTAAATTTCCTTAGTACCGTTAAAGCACTTACGTACTATATTTTTATTCGGCAGTCCCTGCCGGATAATAGCGGATCAGGGAAGATGTTTTACGGGCAAAGAATTTCCAGACTTTTGTCAAGATAAATACATTAAACTCCATTTAATTGCGACCGGAGCTAGTAGGGCCAACGGACAGGTAGAGCGTATTATGAGTACGCTAAAAAAAAAACATGTTCACAACAATAGAAACCAACTGGCGGTCCTGGCAAGACGCGATCGGGGAAATACAACTGGCCTTAAATTGTACCACCAACCGCGTGACTAAGTCATGCCCGTTGGAACTACTAATCGGTAAAACAGCGAGACCCTACGGCTTATCCCTACCCGACAATATCCAAGAAAGAGAAGTAAATATCTCCCATATAAGACAGCAGGCGATAAAGAATATAGAAGCAAGCGCCAAATACGATAAGGATAGGTTCGACGAAAACAAAGCTAAAATAGTTAGGTTCAACCTTGGCGATTTCGTATTACGCAAAAACGAGGAAAGAAACCAGACGAAGTTAGATCCGAAATTCAGGGGTCCATTCGTAATAGCACAGACTTTGGAGGGAGATAGATATACCCTAAAAACCTTAGACGGCAAACGATCATATAAGGACAGACACGACAGACTGAGAAAAATGCCAGAAGGTTGCGTCCCTGCTGAGTTAGACGTCTGCGGTGATGACAACGGCGGTGATAATAACGATGCAAGTACACTGACCTCAGAGGATCATTAACACTGCGTTGTGGTCATAGTAATACACCGAGTGGTTTTATGTGCTTTTTGTTGTAACCCGTTGAGTGGGTTGATGTGCTTTTGTTGTAACCCGTTGAGTGGGCATACGTGCTTTCTGGGTGTAATGCACCCAACATGGCAATACGATCCAACAAACTGAGGTTCACCAGTGTACCAAATCGAAAATGATCTGTTGTGTCATTACGGTCTGACTGGCAACTCACAGAACGCACCTAACACTTTGAATACAAATTATAACATTACAAATTCCTATTCTCTTTTATTTTTCTGTTGTCAAACCTCCGAACGAAACTTTGTTGTTGCACTGGACCCTTGACTTACTTGGACATTTAGTTAAATCGTAAATAATGTCAGTTGTATCGAATCTAATGTAAGAAAACACGATATTTTAGTTACACACGAGGACGTGTGATAGTCAGGATGGCCGTGTCGGAGATGAAAGAACACCGGAGCCTTTGGAATTTTGGATAATCCCGCAACATTGTAACCTAGAGTCTACTATAGCTGTAATCGAACAATTGTAGTTATTCAACCCGATTGTAATTATTCGAGAATTGTGATAATGAGCTTGGGCTCGAGGCGACAGTCAGTCGCCGAACGTAGCCGCGGTCACGGGATGAACGCTTTGCCTAACAAAGGTATGAAGTAATTCTATAGCTCTCCTTAAAAGAAATATTTGTGGCGACACGCGACAGTAAACATTCCAACGGTTTCTGTCCCGTGGCTCGCCACGTGCAGACCCTATTCTTCGAGTAAGATGATTGCCAGATGTCGATGCGTCTCCGCAGTACATGTTCGGCTAGCCCGAGGGCCCGTTATAAATCTTAAGGTTTAGTTAACTAAAGTCCTTCAAACGGACAAACGGTCTTTGTCCCAACTACGGGAAGATAGGGGAGACATATTTTTCAACGAGCGGCGTCTCCCACTAACAACTTTCCCTCGAGGGCGGCTAGCATCCTTTTCTAACCACCGATATGGAGATTAACCAATTAGCAGCAACACTTTCTGAACGAAGGCTTTTCTCGACGAATCCGATGATCTCGTATCCTTAGACACACCCCGTTATAGTTTTCCTGTGTGGCATCATCGGGACGGGAAAGGCATTCTCGCTCGCGATCTCATCGATCAAAGAGTAACGCTTTCGCGATCAGTGATTATTCTCAGACTTAGACTTTGTGAGTACGTTCTGTTGTCATCCCGTTGGCCGCGGATTCGTTATTTAGTCCGAGAGCATCGTCACTAGTGTCGCGAGTGCCGAACCGCCGTGATCAATTGTTAAGACTGTAATAATTCTATCATTGTAATAAACTACGCCTGTGTGTACCATATCAATGGCTAATCCTCGAGAAGATTCATTTGACGTCCACAACCCCATTTCCAGTGATGATTCGACAAATATATATATATATATATATATATATATATACTTATAAATATTTCATTCCCTGACACAATGTCAAGCAATTGTATCGAATATGTTTAATGTCGCAGAGAGCAATGGAACTAAATCCAAAAGAACCAACACTTATGTACGTGCTTGGTACTTGGTGCTATCAAGTTTCTGATTTAACATGGTATCAAAGAAAAATTGCATCTGTAATATTTGGAGAACCGCCATCTTCATCATTCGAGGAAGCTCTAAAATATTTTGAAACTGCAGAGGAAATTGATCCCAATTTCTATAGTCAAAATTTATTAATGTTGGGAAAAACCTACTTAAAATTAAATTAAAAAGAGCTAGCTACGAAATATTTAAAAATGGCCCTTGATTATCCTGCAAAGAACGAAGATGATCGAGATGCTAAACAGGAAGCGCAGAAGTTGTTAAAGAAATTTTAACAAACTGGACAGAAGTTATAATCTATTATATGATAAATTGGAATTGAAGGGATAGAAGGGATAAAGAAAAATTTAGAATCTATCTTTTAAGTAGAAGTATAAAATTTATTTACTATAATGTACAATACAACTTATGTGTGATGAGCCTGTTATACACAACATCTATTTACAGTTCCCAAGTAAAGTAAGTAGTAGTTCCCATATAAAGTAGTCCCCAAGTCTAATTAGTTTAGCGATCAGGAGAGTATTCTTCTTCTTCTTCTTCTTCTTCTTCTTCTTGTTCATCTTCATTCGTATTCCTGCGACGATATTAAGATAGATAAATAAAAAATAAATAAATAATAAATAAGGAAATAAAATAAATAATTTCAAACAAATTGTTTGAAAAATCAGTGGAAGAAACGATTTGAAGGAAATAAAATACTTACTGCTCCAAGTGTGGTGAAGATGTATAAGGACGCTTTCAATCGCGAAGCGCTTCCAAACACCAAGAACTTTCGAACGTCGAGAATTTTCAAACGTCAAGAACTTCGAAGCGTCAAGAACTTTCAAACGTTCTGTTCGATAGTCGAATTGGGAATGTGATCTCCGAGCTAGTTGTCGGGCTTATATAGACGCCATTTCGCTTCATGTTTGCCACCATTGCCTGGGTTAAGACTCTTAAGGGGGCCCCCTTATTAACAGGCTGGTAAAGCCTAAGCAGTTGTTCATTTGTTTGGTGTATGAAACACGGTTTAAAGGACAGACGTATTGTGCAGCAGGTATGCGAAACCTTCTTAATTACGGAAAGTCCGAGAATGCTTCTGAGAATATACAATGACAACAGAGTTGGGGGAAAGTGCGATTCTTATTTATTTTTGCCCCTTTAATGAGGGTCATAACACCGGTCCGCACCTTTGTTAGACGGAGCGCCCGTCTCGTTGACCGTGGCTACGTTGGGCGGCAGGCTGTCGCCCCGAGCCAAAGTTCACCGTCACTAATCCCGAACAGTTACCATCGGCTTGGATAACTGCGATTGTTTCATTACGGCTATAGTAGACTCTAGATTACAATGTTAGGAGGTTAGGAGGGGCCCCGGCGTCCTTTCGTCTCCGACATATTGAAACATTGAACGATACATCTACCATCGCCTTATTATTTCTTATGCATTAATTACACAATCGTCGTATTAAGTATATAGTAAATACAGCAGAGAAATATTTGATCGATATAGTTGTCGGTCGCTTGAGCTATTCCGATGATTATATTGTAAATATCGTTGGCTTTGAATATATTTTATCATCAAGGGACAGCTTCTTATTGTTGGTATTTGGCGGAGGGTTACGATGACGAGTGGTAAACTCCTTCTAGGTAGGTTCAGGGAGAGGACAAGAGGTAGCTATATAATTCAAAAGCATTAATAGCTCCCGTTTTCCTTCTGCTTGAAAGAATGATTTATTGTCATTAGCCGATTTTGCGAAAATTTGTTGAAAAATTTGCGGCTAATTTTCCCTTCAAAGTGTTCCAAAAAAGTGAAAAATTGAAATTTCGAAAAACCCTCCCAGCGTTACCTGGGGAAAACTGTTACCTAACGAATGAACTTTGAGTTTTTTATTTCAGATGATGCAGCACCAAGTTATGAGCAATTCTACTTTTTTCCGAGACACGTCCGAATAATTACTGCCATTGCCGTATTTTTTAATATTTCTCCGTGAAAATTTTATACAATATTCTTCGAATGTCATACTTTAATGTACTATTGGTTTTAATAAAGAGTATCTACAGCCAATCTACCTAAAAAGTTTTGATAAATTCCCATATATCGCGTTATTTCTGTTCGTACTATACCAGGATGGACGGCATTCACTGTAACACCAGTTCCTATATGACGTAAAAAATAATGCTTTATCGATTGTATTATTTATTCAAAAATAAATTTTATTTTCTGTTAAAATGACAAAACCTTTCAATTTATTTGCCAATTCCTGTGTAAATAGAATATTAGCTAATTTGCTCTGTGCATATGCTTCGCCAGGCTCATAGGTTTTCTCATTATTCAAATCGTCGAATTTAATTTTGCCACGCTTGTGTGCACTACTTGAAACATTTACAATCCTTGATGGTGCATATCTGATCATGATCACTATACATATACATATACTTAATGTGACTTACTTTGTATGAGAAAAATTCTGTTTGTCAATTCGATATCGAGAGCTGATAATGCTAACATACGATGAAACGATAACAGAAGAATCCGAATATTCAGAACTTTTCACGATATATGTTAAATAATATTATGAAATAAATTAAATAATTACCCCGCATTGCTTCCAGCGTACGTGTTCACGATTCTCGGCGAAACCGAATATAGCAGCAGGAAATCAACCAATCACAATGTTTATTCGACCAATCGCGGGGAGACGTAGTCGCTAGGAGAGACGTCAACGGGAGTCGTAAATTCCCGTTACGATTATAACTATCGACACCACGACTTGATCGATCCCCTGATTTCCGGTGAGATAATAGGGGTGATTGAGTTTGTATAACACTGTGATTCACAGAATTATAAATTATATATTTCCAACACTTAGATTACACTGATGAGCATAGATAGATAGATAATCACTTATCGCACGAAGATAAGATAGATATGTACGTTAGAGCAGGGCTCTTGTAATTGGATTCAATGTATTAGTGGACGTAGCACTATAAGATATTTAGGAGAGGAAATGTAGGCTCGACAATACCGAGACCGACTCTCGCGTTATGTTTAGACTGCACGATGGGCATTAGCGGTAGACTTAGTAGTTGACTTTTCCAACGATGTGGAAGAAGTGAAGTTGAGTGACGATGCTGTGTCGGAGGAAAGCTAAGGGTGGGTGTGTCTAGCGCACGGGTCCGTCGGATCTGTTGGTGACGATTTTAGTTAGAAGAGTGAGGGAAATAGTCTTCGTTTTTAATTGGTTAAACGAAGGGTCTTAACCGCCCTCGAGAGAAAGTGGTTAGTGGGAGGAAAGTTGCAGCATACGTGAGAAAAACTAGCTTTCCCTTGTCAAGCCGTAGTAGACAAAGGTCTTTAGAAATGCTTTGGAAACAGACGTTTGTTTGGTTTGAAGGACCTCTACTAGGAAATTCCTCAGATTTATGGAAGATACTTGAGACTATTGAGGGTACGCAGTGAGTATCCGAAGATATCTGATTGCCATCTTGCGCGCGGTGTGTGGCCTGGGCTAGGTAGAGTGTTACGCGACGTAACACGTATTTATCATGTAATTCAGCTTTTCCCTCTCACTCACTTTTGCGCCTGCACCTTTTAATTCATTTATTAATTTTTCAAAATCGCTAAAAAACGATGCTGAATAACTGTATTTATCAAGACTTATCTTCTCCAATCTCCTTCTGCACACGATCTAGTGCCGTCGATTCTTTCAAGTACACTTCGTCGAACTTTTTCATTATTTCATACGCTGTTTTTTCTTTCCTAATATATTCTAATTGTCTATTTGAGAAGGCACTGTAAATTATATTTATCGTCTTCGGATCCTTTTTATCCCAGTCTGGATTGTCTGTTTCAGTCTTCACTCTAGTTATAACAATATCACATTCTTTATATCTCAGAAACATTGTTATTCTTTTCTTCCACATACTGTAACCCTCACCATCAAATATCGATAGCATAATTTCCGATCTCTCCATTTTAATTGATTTCCTATTCTTTACTCAAGCGTTCCTACGTGCTTGAAGTATTTTTTCTTTTATTTTATATTCTTTGAACGTTTCTTCCCTTACTAAACTCGCAAGACTAAAAACCACGCACTAAATAGCTTGCAAAACTAGTAACCACGCTCTGCTACCATGTTAAGGTATAGAGAGGATTCGAAAATACAAATAGTTTACTTTATTTCGCACACAACAGCTATACATATATATATTACACTCTGAAGACTTCGATAACCTTCTTGCACGCACGCTTGTTGTCAACCACCTCCTCTAGATTCTCCTAACAGCCTCCAATCGTCTTTTGTCTCTACTGAGACCTGGACGCCCTCTGACGCTTACACACACATTCACGTGTACAGTGTAAATGTATCATCTACCTAACAAGATCATCAACGTAAAATCCTACCGTCCTCCCGAACATCATAAAACCGAAATAAATAAACAGATGACTGAAATGTTAAAGAAAGAGATTATAGAACCCTCCGACTCTCCCTATAACTCTCCTGTCTGGGTCGTTCCAAAGAAAATCGACGCATCAGGGAAACAAAAGTGGCGAGTAGTGATTGACTTTAGGAAGTTAAACGAACTAACAGACCAAGACGCGTATCCACTACCTGACATTGACGATATACTATCACAGCTAGGAAATGCGAAATATTTCTCCTCTTTAGACTTATTCTCAAGGTTCCATCAAATACCCATGGACGAGAATTCAAAGAAATACACTGCATTTAGCACACCACAAGAACACTTCCCTTATAATAGAATGCCATTCGAGCTCAAGAACGCACCTGCTACCTTTCAAAGAATGATGGATACCACGTTAAGAGGTTTGATTAACAATCATTGTTTCGTTTATCTCGATGATATCATTATATTCGGGCAATCGATAGAAGAACATACTAAAAACTTAGTCATTATATACCAAAGACTCGGGAAAGTAGGTCTAAGAATACAACCAGATAAATGTGAATTCTTAAAGCCCGAATTAGAATATCTAGGACATGTAGTGACAGCAGATGGAGTAAAACCTAACCCTAAAAAGATAGAAACGGTAAAGAATTTCAAACTACCAAAAAATCCTACAGATGTAAAATCATTCCTTGGGCTAGCTAGATACTATAGAAAATTTATTAGAAACTTCTCTAAAATTGCCAAACCTCAATCTATTTTTAAAGAAGGACATTTAGTATTAATTCATAACGATCATAAAGAACACAAGATAGATACTGAATGGCCAGGGCCATACACCATTGAAAAAGTGAAAAAGCCCCTTATTATGAAATAATAGTAAATCACTCGATTAGGAAAATACATGGTAACCGTATTAAACCTTACTTTCCAGGACGATCTTCACCTTCTTCATAGTTAGCTAAGCTAAACGTTATACCCCTTAACGGTAGTTCTATATATCAAGAAAAATTAGCTCATGCATACTTACATAGCGAATCTGTAAACGTAATTATAGGTTTAGACATTAAGGATATATATGCAAAACTCGGCGAAATTAAAAGATTTAGACTAATGTTAACAGAACATTTTAAAAGTGAATGCCCGTATTCCAATGAAATGATTACCCAACACCCAAGAACCCAACATTTTTTTATTATTATTTTCCCATTACTTTTACGTGACAAGCAAAGCGTAACGATAAACAAACTCCGGGCAAAACAATGTTGCCGCTACGTGCAATCGTCAACCGAGGTTGAATTTAAAGTTTTCGATACTCCCCCGAGTATAAATAAAAGAACACGATCGTTAAGACAGTTAGTATCGAACATTCTTATAGCGAATTAATATCGAACGAACGTAAGCATTACCTTGTATACACATATCGAGCAACACTAAGCGAACGACGACTAATTCTGTACTGCAAATAATTTTAAATACATTTGACTACACTAAGTATCAACTCGTCTGGTCATTAATCAACAACGCGTTTAATCGTCCTCCACATACATGTTGTATAAGCTACTATGTGTATATTTATTTATGTTTCCCATGGTACAGACGTATTCCTTATTTTATTGTAGCTGTGTAATTTCAGTAGTCTTGCATAAAGGACATCTGTTTTGTTGCAATTGTATCAGCTATTAATTGTAATACTTGAAGCGTTTGTATCTAATCGTCATGCATCTGTGGTGGCAGTCGACCATGGAACTTTCCAACGGCTTCGCGACACAAAGCGCTATACCTTCAAAGCGTAAGGCCGACACGCCTAATGTACCATCGATATCCCTACAGTTCTTTCGCCGAATATTCGGAAGAATGCATACGCGGCAACCGTTGCGGACATCTAATAAACGCGTGCGTAGTGGAGATATCGAGGGGCAACAAAGAAAAGAATCCATTTGGTTTCGAATCAAAGATTCATTCTGCCCCGAGCTGCGGAGTGCGAAAGGTTAAGCGTCATAGCGAAGCAAACACAATTAGAGATACGTGATTATTGACTCTTGATAGTTAATCGTTAATCGTTAATCGTTAATTGTTGTTCATGGTTAATCGTTAATTGTTTTTGATCGTTCATCGTTAATCATTAATTGTTGTTGACAGTTAATCGTTAGTCGTTAATTGTTGATCATAAATTGTTGACTGTTGATTGTTAATAATTTAATTAACTTTTTTGTTGAACATCAAGAGTATTTCTTGTGGGCACCTTCACCCACTATCCACCTCACATCGTTATTCTACATACGGAAGGCAAGATTGATATCAAGTTCGAAGGACCGACCGCAGAAGTCTGGTCTCTGCTATTACCACGAGACCTTTCGAGACTGCGCAAGGAAGTGCCGGGCCCCTTGCAACTGGACCCAGTGAAACGAGACCAGCCGTCCGTAAACGCGGCATGTGGCGATGGCTTTAGTATCCCGTCGCATTTTCGTGACGGACAGGGCACCAAGGATCTCCTTCCTCGTGAACACCGGTGTCAATATAAATGTATACCCGTGCAACAAACTACGCGGATCCGCGAACAAAGATACGTACGAGCTGTTCGCGGCGAATCGAGTGGTCGAAGCAAACCGAAAACGCCTTTCGCGAGTCAAAACGCGTCGTCTCTGACGCCACAATGTTAGTGTCACGACCGGCATACTTCAAATCCGATGGACTGACGATGGAGATAAAGATGTGGCGGCACTCGGCGACAATCGTCGGCAATATCGCTGAAGTGTCTAATGAACCATCAACAACCCAACGGTCCTTCCGCCGAAGGTTCTAGAAGAAAGAGCACGTGGCAACGGTCGCGGACGCCTAGCAAATGCAAATGCATGATGGGGATGTTGAGGGATGACAAAAGAAAGTAATCGGATTCGATCGAAAGTCAAATCATAAGAGCTTCAGTCTTGGAAAGTCACGCCTAGAGTTTGGAAGTGGATTGTATAGTGAATTGTTGTTAGAAAAAAAATAAAGTTTCTTTTTTTTATTTTTCACCTCAAATTTCTTTTTTTATTTTGTTATTTTACGTGACATTAGCGCATCCGGTATCGGCAACAGCGCGTGAACGACAAATGGCAGCCGCTAGGATTCGTTACAAAATCTTTGTCTCCCGTGCGATTAATTCTGTATTTGGAATAATTTTAAATATATTTGACAATATCAAGTATCAACTCGTCACGTCATTATTTAAATCATCCACCACAAATCCAAAAATAGAATAAGGAAAACAGAGAAAAGAACAAATAGAAAATTAAGTTGCTAACATGTTTTTCTATAATAATATTTTAACATCAATATTGTAATACGCAATGTGAAAATGAAAAAATTGGAAGCAACCGAACTACGGATGAAACTAAATCACTTCGCTGCTTGTAAAGATAACTTTTAGTGTTATAAACATAAGTCAAGTAGCAAAGAGCATAAATTGAATTTACCCAAACTCTTCTTGAAATCTGACAAAATGATTCTTTATTTTGTCAAAAAAATCTTTACGTATTTTCCATTCCCATTCGTCGCTTTTTTCAGTGGCGTGTTTATCGCTACGTCGAAACTCCGTCGGGTAGCAGTTAATTTCATTTAAAGTAGAAAACTATTCAGAAACGTGTATACGTTACACAGCAACAAACCAGTCACCCTGTTATTACCTCGTTCTCAACAGTTCAAATTTCAGGGACAACCGACTACTTAGTATCGACCCAGTACGTCATATTTACTCGCCAAAAGTATTGTAAACGAAAATTGTAACTAGACATGCCGTTAGTAACTACCATTTTTCGCGAAACTTCTTTTTCATTTGGCGGAAATTTAAACAAACCCCGAAACACCGTGGCGTTTTGCAACTGTCTTTAATCCTTTAAGATAAAAAAGATTGACGCAAAATTTTGACGGGATGAAATTTCACGATATATTCAGGTGAAACGATGCGAAATTAGAGCGAAGCTTATAATGGGAATATAGTTTGCTTGTCTGTTGTCATAAAATGAGATATGCAGAATATATTAAAAAATAGAGTATATGTAATACGAAACTTTATATTATTCATGTTATTATGGACAAAATATCACAATATGTTCATATATTTAAATCTCCTCCGAAAAAGATTATTGTATGTAGAACACAGTTTAACTGTATTTTGAATTCTTGTTTATCAGATCACAATTGATAAGTTGATATTAGGATGATTATCCTCATTTGAAACAATTTTGTGACTGTTACTTGTCAATATACTTTATATCTTATGTACATTTTAAATATAGTACGCAAACTCGAAGTTGCAAGGAACATTAATAAAAACTCAATATTTCAATAACGCCTTTCATGATTATAATTAAATATTTTTTCAAAATGTCGTATCAGTGTTACATCTAGCACCCCCTCCCCCACACACAAAAGTTTACCAATTTATAATATATGTACTAGTAGATTGACAAGTTACGATTTACAGGTTATATAGAATTCTATTTTATGATTTTATAATTTTTCGTTAAATAGAATAATCAAATAACTTGCAATTAGTAAAATTTCATTTGTTTTATCGTCAAACTTGTGCAAGGGAACATATTAATGCTGGTAACTTTAGTGACTTGCAAAATTTCAATAGTGCAAGACAGGCCAGATATTCAATTGCAATTGGTTGCTATCCATATTTTCATCGGTCTTACAATAACCTTATGTTATCAATTATGAATTAAAAAGTTAATGAAATCACAACTGACCCAAGGCCAATGGGTATGACTTCTTTTCGAAGATCGATTGAAATCTCGAGTTTGTTGTTTGAGATATTCAGTTACCACAAGACAAAAACACCACTCCATTACAGCCGACGTAAACAAAACATGACAGATTCTTCCAATTCTCGGACAACAAACATAGGCTTACATACTTACTGTTTTAAAGTCACAGTCTGTCGTTGAACTTTCGCCAAGTAACTTGATACGTACATATACACGTCCCTCGAAATCAGTTTTCGACGAAAATACATACGTGACATGTTATGTTGCAACCGAACGTGAATTTCTCGCGGGAAATAGCCTGATATCGTTTATTTATGCGTCTCTCAAATACGAATTTTACTATACACTTCGTTTAAGGCACGCCATTTTGCAAAACGATTATCGAAAGATTACTGCCTACATCGAGATCAAGAATAGATTCGCAGGAAGCTGGATGCCGCGATTTCTTCCCGCGCTTTACTTTCTTCCGAAGTTGTGTGTTACGCCGGGCGACCCTCTGCCTGGCCCAGGTCACACACCGCGGGCCAGACGGACACCAGATGTCCGCTCTTCCGTACGGCGTACCCTCAATAGCCTCAAGTATCTTCCATAAATCTGAGGAATTTCCTAGTAGAGGTCCTTCAAACCAAACAAACGTCTGTTTCCGAAGAATTTCTAAAGACTCTTGTCTACCACGGCGTGACAAGGGAAAGCTAGTTTTTCTCACGTATGCTGCAACTTTCCTCCCACTAACCACTTTCTCTCGAGGGCGGTTAAGACCCTTCGTTTAACCAATTAAAAACGAAGGCTATTTCCCTCACTCTTCTAACTAAAATCGTCACCAACAGATCCGATGGACCCGTGCGCTAGACACACCCACCCTTAGCTTTCCTCCGACACAGCATCGTCACTCAACTTCACTTCTTCCACATCGTTGGAAAAGTCAACTACTAAGTCTACCGCTAATGCCATCGTGCAGTCTAAACATAACGCGAGAGTCGGTCTCGGTATTGTCGAGCCTACATTTCCTCTCCTAAATATCTTATAGTGCTACGTCCACTAATACATTGAATCCAATTACAAGAGCCCTGCTCTAACGTACATATCTATCTTATCTTCGTGCGATAAGTGATTATCTATCTATCTATGCTCATCAGTGTAATCTAAGTGTTGGAAATATATAATTTATAATTCTGTGAATCACAGTGTTATACAAACTCAATCACCCCTATTATCTCACCGGAAATCAGGGGATCGATCAAGTCGTGGTGTCGATAGTTATAATCGTAACGGGAATTTACGACTCCCGTTGACGTCTCTCCTAGCGACTACGTCTCCCCGCGATTGGTCGAATAAACATTGTGATTGGTTGATTTCCTGCTGCTATATTCGGTTTCGCCGAGAATCGTGAACACGTACGCTGGAAGCAATGCGGGGTAATTATTTAATTTATTTCATAATATTATTTAACATATATCGTGAAAAGTTCTGAATATTCGGATTCTTCTGTTATCGTTTCATCGTATGTTAGCATTATCAGCTCTCGATATCGAATTGACAAACAGAATTTTTCTCATACAAAGTAAGTCACATTAAGTATATGTATATGTATAGTCGAAGCGATGCAATTAAAAAATTTTCCATTTTAATTGGAATTATTTATCACAGACATTTTACCGAGCATTCGTGTTATAAATCTTATACATATATATATATGTCGGAGATGAAAGAACACCGGAGTCTGTAATTGAACAATTGTAGTTATTCAATCCGATTGTAATTGTTCGAGAGTTGTGATAATGAGCTTGGGCTCGAGGCGGCAGTCAGTCGCCGAACGTAGCCGCGGTCACGGGATGAACGCTTTGTCTAACAAAGGTATGGAGTAATTCTATAGCTCTCCTTAAAAGAAATATTCGTGGCGACACGCGACAGTAAACATTCCAACGGTTTCTGTCCCGTGGCTCGCCACACGCAGACCCTATTCTTCGAGTAAGATGATTGCCAGATGTCGATGCGTCTCCACAGTACGTGATCGGCTAGCGCGAGGGCCCGTTATAAATCTTAAGGTTTAGTTAACTAAAGTCCTTCAAACAGACAAACAGTCTTTGTCCCAACTACGGGAAAATAGGGGAGACATATTTTTCAACGAGCGGCGTCTCCCACTAGCAACTTTCCCTCGAGGGCGGCTAGCATCTTTTTCTAACCACCGATATGGAGATTGACCAATTAGCAGCAACGCCAATTTCCCTTACTTTCTGAACGAAGGCTTTTCTAAACGAATCCGATGATCTCGTGTCCTTAGACACACCCCATTATAGTTTTTCTCTGTGGCATGATCGGGACGGGAAAGACATTCTCGCTCGCGATCTCATTGATGAAAGGAGTAACTCTTTACGATCAGTGAATATTACGCGTCCGACTTAGATTTTGTGAGTACGTTCATCTATCATCCCGTCGACCGCGGATTCGTTATTGAACCTAGGATCATTGTCATTAGTTTCTCGAGTACCTAACTACCGCGGTTACTTGTCCGGTTCTATAATAATCGTATTTGCACTAGTCAATGTCTTCTCTATTGCATAACGACAACGTGTAACCCAAACGAAGATTCGTTTCACGCCCCTAACCCTAATTCCAATGTAAACCCGACAGCAGAAGTGGGATCAGTACCGGTTATAACAGTGCAAGAGCTTACGACCATCGTGCGCGAGTTAATTCCGTCGCTAGTGCAAAAATCGAGTGTGGAACCTAGCAATTTTTCGACTCCGCTGCCTGGTGCGCATCTACCAATCTGATTATGGAGAAAGATCCTTTACAGAGCAGTGCCCTGAATATAATTTCAATACCGAGTGTCGAATTGACTTCTACGTAGTGGAGGCGCTAACTGGTAGATCAAGCAATCCGGGTGAGTCGTTTCCATTTTACCCCGATTTCGGAGCCGAGTGTTCGCTAATTGAAGAATCCGTAGTCTTGAGAATTTCTGGCAAAAGAACGATTGATATAGTAGTAATGCGAGGAATAAGAAATATCGGTACTAAACGTATCGCTCAAATCTTGTCCGTTGCAGGCGTCGGTGGTTAGAGATAAACTTTTCATGTTCTCGCTGATAGTTATTTAACAATACGATATCGCGATTACTCGTTAAATTTTAAGCCAAGATTTTGACGTAATGTTACACAAAATAGCCTCGCTATGTGTAAAACAAAAATAATTAATGCCTGTAATAAAACCGCTGAAAACGAGATCGATGTTAATGAAGTTGACAATGAGGTACGTGGTAGCGATAAAAGTCGATTAATCTTTTTTTTCGAAATTCAGAGATTCATCCGTTACGGGTTCCCTACGTACTCGTATAAAAAATACAGGCCAGTTAGAAGTACAATTAATTGATCCTAACATCGCCGTACAAGGAGTCCTAATAGACTTCGCGAGCGCAGAATAGTACGTGATAGAACAAGCGACTTAATTACAGCCAAAAATCATAAAGCCTAGTAATTCACCGTTCGCGAGCCCTGTGTTACTCGTGAAGACGAACAATGGTTCAGATAGATGATAGGTAGATTTTCGAGAACTAAATAAATATACGGTCGCGGATCGGTATCCTTTACCCCTCATTGCGGATCAAGTCGCGAGATTGCAAAAGCGAGATATTTTATTATTCTGGACATGGCCGGTGGGTTTCTCCAAATCCCTATTCATCCTAATTCTAGGAAGTATACAGCATTGATTACCCTCGATGAACAATTTGGATAATAAGTTGTTGTTTTCTTCGAATTCTTTTGAATTCTTTTGTGCCTTTCTTCGATCCATTCGATGTCCTTTATTTGCATAACATAAGTGCGTGCGCGTTTAATGTTTCTTCCGGAAGTCATTTTCGGGACGGCGATACTATGCTGACTCCGTCGAAAATGGGGATTCTTGTACTTTCGGACAACCCTAATAATTGTGCAGCTTATACTTGTCTAAATATTCTAATATTTATGTTCTTCCTTGCTACAATTTTGTAAACCATCAAAACGTTTACTATGGAAATCCTCAGGAGTAGTCGCGTGCCAAGGCTTCTGTAGCATTTGACCCTTTTTAATTGCGGCGACATAAGAAATCATTTGGTCAGAGTGATCTGTACTACACTTTCCTTCATTGTATTTAGCAGCGGCTGCTGATTTCGATGTTGCGAACAGACGAAACGAGAGATCATTCTTGAGATTCCTTTGAAAACACGTATAACAGCCAACGTGCCATTCTTACGTTGTCGTCTATTTGGATGATGTCCTAATTATTGCCGACTCGATAGATCAAGCTCTAAAAGTATTGCACACCGTACTAGATACCCTTGTAAAAGCCGGATTCTCCTTTAACTTTTCAAAATGTTCTTTTCTAAAGGCATCGGTACTCTATTTGGAATATGTAATTTACGACGGAGAAGTTCGTCCCAATCCGGGTAAAATGCATGCTTTGAGTTCTTTACCTGCGTCAACGACCGTCACACAGCTTAGGCAGTTCATAGGTTTAGCCCTTTATTTCCGAAAATTCGTCCCTAAATTTTCACGGGTAATGAAACCCTTGTATGCACTTACTTCCGATAATAAAAACATGACTTGGACAGATAGGCATGGAAAAATAAGGCAAAAGGTAATTTCCGCCCTGACCAACGCGCCGGTGTTAATGGTATTTGTCCCGAACTACTCGATAGAACTTCGTATCGACGCTAGTTCGGATGGATATGAGGTTATTTTAATGCACAAGATTGAAGGTAAAAATAGAGTAATAGAATATTACAGTATAAGAAGTAGCCCTGCGGAATCTAGGTGTCATTCTTACGAACTAGAAACGTTAGCAGTTGTGAACGCCGTCAAGCATTTCCGTCATTATCTCCACAGACGAGAATTTCTTGTCGTCTCCGATTGTAATCCTTTGAAGGCATCCAGTAGTAAGGTAAATTTAAACGACAGGGTTTACAGGTGGTGGGCTTACTTACAAACTTTTACGTTTGACATTCTGTACCGGGAGAGTAAACGAATGGCCCACGTAAATTTTGTCTCGCGAAATCCCGTAGACTTGGAGTATGAATTACGGCCCGGTAGCCTTCATCGTAAAATACAGAGAAAAGGCAGAACTCTCTGCTTGTCCATTGTCCCCAGAGATTTTAGATGATCTGTTATTAACCATGTGCAACAGTCCATTATGCACTTAGGTTGGGATAAGACGCTTGAGAAACTGTGCGACTGTTACTGGTTCGAAGGAATGGCGGAGTATGTTCGCAAATTCGTTGAGAACTGTCACGCTTGTCGAGTTTCGAAGGCTAGTTCAGGTAAAGTACAAGCTGAACTACATCCCATACCTAAGACCAGCATACCCTGGCATACGGTACACATGGATATAACGAGCAAATTGAGCGGTAAAAGTGACTCGAAGAAGTATGTCATTGTTTTGGTCGACGCTTTTACAATATATAATGAAAAAATAAAATGATGCTCCGTTTATATGAATTAATCGAATTAATCATCCTGAGTTTATATCTTTTATAATATTTGAAATTCTATTAAATGCAATATTGATATTTGGACAGTAATTTGTTGATAAAAATAATCCTGAGATAATTTGAATTATTAAAAATATTCCAAGTATTGATCCAAAATTTCATAAGTAATTAATATTAATTGTTGTAGGTAAATTAATAAATGATATAGGTGTTACGACCGTTCGCGGAGAGGCGCGGTCGCTAGGAGAACGCGTCAGCGAGAGGCGTAAATTCTCGCTACGATCATGTTAATCGACGCCGCGAAATAGTCGTTCACTTGTTTCGTTTAGGATAACAGAGGTGGTTTAATGAATGTAACACTGTATTAACAGGTTAACATAGAACAATATATTTTACAATAAAATGATGAAGATGTTACAGAATTTTGGCTCGACTTTGATCTCTAGATAAATTCGTTTGCTCGTCAGATTTATCAAAGTGTCACGCTTGACTCGTCAGAAGGAACTGCACGCCCTTCGATTATTTTCGTCTTTTCTGGAAGGCAACCCCTTAATGAACCATGCGCTTGCCACTACAATATTTGTTTGCCGGGCAGCCGCGACGATCCGTCTGCGACGTTGTAGGATCGCGAGCGACGGTTAGAAAATACAGCCTGTGATAAGCCTCGTGGCGTAACAATAGGTAAATTTAATATATGAATTTTATAAATTGATGAAATTATTTTATTCATTTTTTGCTCGTTTTTATTTTTAATATAAAAAATTTTTGTTATAATTAATAGTATAATAATTAGGAAAATTGTTGGAATACAACGATATCAGTCGCATGCGGATAGAGTGTTTGATCGTACAGATTCTTCCATTCGTTGCCAGCGCCATCTCCACCAGCGTGCGTTCGTGAGATGCACCACGGCAGTTAGCACGTGCATGCTTTTTCAAAAGGACGCCGGAAGAAGCGTGAGGATATGGATGGAACATTCTAGACGAGCACGTCGAGAAGCTACTAGAAGGTTCTGTGGCACATGTGACGCCACACAGACACCCACACAGGTCACACTCATTACTGCATAGAGAGAGGGGATCTAAACCTTTTCAAGGGCCATGGGTCACTAAGCCAGTCTGTGAATAACTAGCCAACTGTCTACATTCCAGAACGCACATTTATAACTCTCGAAATAATTGTTTAATAAATATCACATTGTATTATTTCAACATAAACATTGTGTCTTCCACAGAATATTAATCCTAATTCCGAGATTCAATTCTAACAGGTTATGGGCCCAGACCCAATGTGCTAGTGTTGAAATAAGTTCGTGACTAAAGTTAATATTAAACAATTAACATAAAGTATTACAGTGAGATATAAGTGTATAAGTGTATAAGTGCGGACTAAAGCAAAATAACAATGGCAGGTAGTGCACGTTTCAAGATTCAAAGACTTAACGGCAGCAATTACGAGACGTGGAGAGATAAACTCGAATTGTTATTAATTAAAGATAAAGTTTGGACAGTGATCAGAGATCCAACTCCAGCGCCCGACAAGATGGATCAAAATTGGCTAGATAAAGACGATCAGGCTCGTGCGACAATAGGGTTACTTGTCGAGGATAGTCAGCTTATTCACATTCGGGGCGCAAGATCGGCGAAGCAAGCATGGGAGGCCCTGAAGAACTATCATCAGAAAGCATCATTATCGAATAAAGTATTTCTGCTCAAGGATATATGTCGAATGAACTTAGCTGAAGGCAGAAATTTGGAAGAACACTTAACAGAAATGTTGAACATGTTCGATCGGCTAACAGCATTAGGAAAACCCTTGGATAAGCAGATATCGGTAGCAATGATTCTACGTAGTCTACCAGAGTCATACAGTCCCCTAATTAGTAGCCTGGAAAGTAGACCGGAATCAGATCTCACTATGGAATTCATCAAAGGAAAGCTCATCGACGAATATAAGCGGCGCAGAGGTTCAGGATGGACAACAGACCAAAATGAAACGGTAATGAAAGCAAGTGATGGTAGAAATAATAATACGAAATGTTTCTTCTGTAAAAAAAACCCGGGCACGTGAAGAAGGATTGCCGTAAATACGCCAAATGGAAAACAAAGAAGGATAAAGTGAATAAGGTAATGGAATATAGATCCGATGAAGAACAGCAAGCTTTCGTGAGTACAGAACATAGAGCATCTGAGAAAATTTCCCAAGAACTTTGCCTCGGAATGAGTGATAAAGATACAAGACGTACGCATGTATGGATTATTGACTCAGGGGCCACGAGCCACATGACGGCAGACAGAAACTTTTTCAGCAGCTTCAATCCAGATGAAAAGGGTTTTGTACTACTAGCAGACGAAGTCAAGGCAGTCCAAATAAAGGGCAAAGGATCAGGTATCATAAAGCACCCAAGTAACGGTAAGATAACAAACATGCATGTTGACAATGTGTTGTACATACCTGAGCTAAGCTCAAACCTACTCTCGGTGAAAAAACTAACGAGTGACGGCTATAAAGTAAGCTTCGAGAATGACGGTTGTCGTATTGTAAAAGATGGAGTAGTAGAAATATTCGCTAAAGCCTCAAGCAATTCATACCTACTGCCGACCATCGAAAGCGCATGTACAACGAAAGAAAAGCAACACAACGAAAGCTGTCAACATACCTGGCACAAGCGTTTCGGGCATAGAAATATAAACGCGATAAAGCAATTAGAAAACGGCCTTGCGACCGGGATAAAGATAAAGGACTGCGGAATAAGGGAAATTTGCGAGTACTGTATAAAAGGGAAAATGACGAAAAAACCTTTCCCTAAAGAATCAACGACAAGGACGAGTAGCATTCTGGATCTCATACATACAGATGTTTGTGGCCCAATGCAGACTGCAACTCCAGGTAAAAAACGGTATGCTTTAACCATAATTGATGATTTCAGTAGATTCACAAAAATATATCTGATGGAAACAAAACATGAAACCACGAAATATATTAAAGAATTTGTGCAATCAATGAAAAATCAATTAAATAAGGTACCTAAAGCAATAAGATCAGATCGAGGAAGGGAATACGTCAACAACAACCTGAGGAATTACTTGCATAATGAAGGTATAAAGATTCAATATACAGCAGGATACTCACCGCAGCAAAATGGAGTCGCTGAAAGGAAGAATCGCTCTCTAATAGAAATGGCTAAATGTATGCTTATTGACGCCGATGTCACGTAAAATAACAAAATAAAAAAAGGAATTTGAGGTAAAAAATAAAAAAGTAAACTTTATTTTTTTTTCTAACATCAATACACTTTACAATCTACTTCCGAACTCTAGGCGTGACTTTCTAAGACTGACTCTTATGATTTTACTTTCGATCGGATCCGATTACTTTCTTTTGTCATCCCTCGACATCCCCACCGTCCATGCATTTGCTAGGCGTCCGCGATCGTTGCCACGTGCTCTTTCTTCTAGAACCTTCGGTGGAACGACCGTTGGGATGTTGATGGTTCATTAGGCACTTCAGCGATATACATTGTCGCCGAGTGCCGCCACATCTTTATCTCTATCGTCAGTCAGTCGGATTTGAAGTATGCCGGTCGTGACATACCCCCCTGGTTAGATTGATCTTGGTCCTCTAAGATCGTAGTAGAATGGAATTATTTAAATGTAGATCAAAGGATATGTTTATGCTTTTTTTTCAGGAATCGCTATGAATCGATTTTCTGCATGTGATGGTACAAAAGTTATTTCGTTAATCTTAAATATAGCAATTTTACAATATTTGTTAGTGTTCGAGAAGCTAATAATTTCAGAGGCGTAATCATGTTGTAGTTTTCGATCGTGAATTGGTTGGGTTTGTTTACAAAGCGTAATTCCTATCCCGTGAATTTAAGGCAACTAATTAAGGGTATTGTTACTAGTGCTAGGGTCAGCATTATCCTGAAAAAAGTACGCTTTCAATCGGTTACCATGTATCTTTTTCTTAGCATTGTCGATAGAAATAATGTAATAAGGAGTTTTCACATCGTTAATCCTGTAGGGTCCTAACCATTCAATGTCCAACTTATCTCTTTTATGGTCGTTGTGAATTAAAACAAAGTCTCCTTTCCTAAACACAGTCTGAGTTTTAACAATCTTTCTTTCTTGGTCTCGCTTGTATCGTTGCTTATTCTGAATAAGTGTTTTGTGAGCTGTTTCCCAATATTTATTCAACTGTTTTTGCCAAAGTGAGTACATATCATCATAGGTAAGTGTGGGAAATTTGGATATTGCGGAAGGTAAGTTAGCTTTTCGCCCAAAGGTCAATTCAAAGGGAGAGAATCCTGTTCCTTCATGTTTCTCGATGTTGTACCCTAAACAAATGAAATTAAGTACTTCATCCCATTCTTTGTCATTGTCGTGTAATGCAGTACGAATTAAATCTTTAACTGAGGCATGCGTTCTTTCGAGGGATCCGTTACTTTGTGGGTGAAATGAAGTTGTTTTGATGTGTTTGATTTTAAAAGCTTCTTCAAATTTCGTCATTAAATCACTAACAAAATTTTGTCCCTGATCTGTTAGGATCGTTTTTAGTGCCGAAAATATGTAAATATAGTGTTCAATGAGCGCGTTAATTATGGATTCAGTTCGTTGCGTTTTAAGGGGAACTAGTATCAGATATTTCGTAAGTTCATCGTGTATTGAAAGTATTGGTTTCCGCGTTTGGTTTTCGTCATCGGTCCTATGATGTCCATAGCGATTTTGTCGTTAGGGTTAAGCGGCGTGTCTGAGATTTGTGGGGATTCTTTGGGTCTGATACGTGTTAGTTTCTCCTTTTGACATGTGTCGCATGTTTTCACAAAGTTTTCTACTCTTTCTAAAAGTCCGGAAATTTTGAATTTATCCTTGATCCGTTGATACGTTTTCTGTATCCCTAAATGTCCTACGGTGTCGTTATGGTTTTCCTTTATTGCTTGTATTATTTCGTTTTCGTCTAGTTTTAAGATGGGATTAGGTGCATAAGTAATTTTCTTGTACGTGTCGTTAAAATATATTAGCATGAGTTTAATCTGTGTTTTTTCTAATTCAGTGAAGTCGTTATTTCCTATGCCGATTTTTGTTGTATCTTTAAGAATTTTGTAAAGTCTTCTGATCCAAAGTGTCTCGTCGTATTCTCCTAAGTCGTTTCGAGTTAATTGGTAAAATGTTTGGTCATTTGGTTTAATTTCTAAGAGTTTCGGATTCTCGTTGTTGTCTTTCCATGCGTTGAATGAATTAGTGTGATCAATTACTAGGTCGAGGTTAACTACTTCGTCGCGAGTTACTGCGTGAACTCTAGATAAAGCGTCTGCAGCTGTGTTATCTTTACCCTTTGTATATTCGATTTCATAGTCATATTCTTCGAGTCTAAGTCTCCAACGAATCAGTCTGCTAGAAGGGTCTTTGCAATTGTGTAGCCACTTAAGAGCTTGGTGGTCGGTTCGAATAATGAAGCGTCGTCCTAACAAATATTGTCTTAATCTTTTCACGGCCCATACGATGGCTAAGAGTTCCTTTTCTGTCGTGGTATAGTTTCGTTCGGGTGGATTCAGTGTTCTTGAAATGTAACAACAAGGATGACCGTCTTGCGACAGTATTGCTCCTAGTCCTTCGTTACTTGCGTCGGTAGTTAAGGTAAAGGTTTTGTTAAAGTCTGGATAAGCTAATATTGGGAAATTACAGAGTTTGTCTTTTAAAGTATCAAAGCTAATCTGGTGTTTGTCAGTCCAATGGAATGGTGTGTCCTTTTTTGTTAAGTCTGTAAGGCTTTTCGCGATTTTGGAAAAGTTTCGAATAAATTTGCGATAATAACCTGCTAAACCTAAGAATGATTTCACGTCCGTGGCATTGCGGGGTAATCGAAAGTTTTTTACAGCGTCTAATTTCTTGGGGTTTGGTTTGACTCCTTCGGATGAAACTACATGGCCTAAGTATTCTAATTCCGGTTTTACGAATTCACATTTGTCCGGTTGCAATTTAAGTCCTAATTCTCTGAGTCTCTGAAATACTATCGCGAGGTTTTCGTTATGTTCTTGAATCGTTTTTCCGAATATCACTATGTCATCCAAATAAACAAAGCAGTATTTTCCTACAAGTCCAGCTAAGGCTCTGTCCATTAATCTTTGAAAGGTAACGGGTGCGTTTTTAAGTCCGAATGGCATTCGATTGAAATGAAAATGCCCTTGCGGTGTCGAAAAAACGGTATAATTTTTAGATTTCTCGTTCATTGGAATTTGATGGAATTCTGAGGATAAATCAAGCGCCGAAAAGAATTTTGCGTTTCCTAGTTGTGTTAAAATGTCGTCTATATCAGGTAAAGGGTAAGCGTCTTGTTCTGTGAGTTCATTTAGTTTCCTGAAATCGATAACTATCCTCCATTTCTGTTTTCCTGAGGCGTCTAATTTTTTCGGAACTACCCATACCGGAGAGTTATAAGGGGATTCGGATTCTTCTATAATATTTTTCTTCAACATGTCTCCTATTTGTCGCGAAATCTCGTCACGGTGACATTCCGGTGGTCTATACGATCGTGTGTTAATAATTTTGTCTTTGGTTAACGAAATTGTGTGCTGAGTTAAATTAGTACAGGGTAAAAGATCGGTTTCTAAATTAAAGATGTCAATATAATGAAGGATAATCTTTTCGATGGATTCACGGATTGGTTTTTCAATGTGATCTGTTCTCACTAGGCTTTTTAGTTTTGATACGTTGGAAAAGTCATGAGAATTTTGAATATTGCTAGAAATTTCAACGTTTTGCTCACCAGTGTTGATAAAACATACTTTAGTTGGTTTGCCTTCCAAATAGATTGTTTGAACTCTGTTTTCTCCAGGAGTCAAATGTATTGGTTTCTGAAATAAAATGGTTTTGTCGTTTAATCGGATTTTGTCATTGGATATTGAATAGTTATACTTCTCTAAACATGGTAGCCCAATGATTCCGTCTTCGATAATAGGGAAATTGTTCGGTACTATGTGAAAAATGTGATTTTGTCCAAAAATTCGTTTCGTTACGTATTCGTTAGTTTCGTATTTGTCTCGTCCCATAGAAAATTTTTGTTTAGGCCCTATTTGTATCGCGTTGACAGTTTTGTTACGTTTCACCAGGTTTATCCCTGCTCCTGTGTCGACCAGAAATACTCGCTCTTCGGTTCGGGTTGACAAAGGTATTGCGAGTAATCTTCCCGTGGCGATGTTGACTCGTATATCTCGTACGGTTCGTCCATCTCCTGGTTCGATGTTGTTTCTTGTATTTCGTCCCATTCCTGGACTGCCTGAATCCTTGCGGGTGGTCGATCGCGCTGGCTCGGTGGTAGAAAATTTTGACACTTGTTGGCAATGTGTCCCAGCTTTCCGCACTTGAAGCACTTCATCTGCGCGCGTTCAGCAGGTGATCTATTTTCTACTTGGTTAAATGTAGCAGGTTTCTGAGCTACTGGCGTGTTAGGCGATCTTGATGGTACATTAGATCGTCTTACCTGCATATGCTGGTTGTCGGGGCGATTACTAACCGAAGGTAAGCGATTACATGACCAATTAGGTTGTCGTTCTTCTCGCAAGTAGCGTTCTACATCGGCTGCCTTTTTTTCAGCTTCCGGAAGATTCAAGGGTTCACTGCTTAATAGTATTCGCCCTATGTCGCGTCTGAGTCCCTTTAGGTACACACGAACAGTCTTCTTCGTGATTTCTTCAGTCATAATTTTACGTGTTAGTGGTTGTGGGTACTCATTGGTTACTGCGTACAGCAAACGGTTGAGTATTCTTCTAAACCGAATATTAAAACTTTGCACTGATTCCTCGCGTCCCTGTCTCAACTCTCGTAATTGTTCTTGGTACTCATCCGAAGTCACTTGTGCTGCTAAGTTATTTCTCAGTGCGTCGTACAGATCATTGTAACACTCAATAGGAATGTTGCAAATACTTTGGGCTGTTTTCCCCACGATTTTTTCCACTTTTATTGCTTTTAGCAATAGATCTTGCTCCATGCAGCGATCCTTCATACTTCTCACTTCTTTGATGAAGTCTTCAACTCCTACATCATCATCTCCGTTGAGCGTTGGGATGTAGCGTATTGCATCCTTAGGTCGTAGAGTGGGAGGAGCGGGCGGAAAATAGTCTCTTTCTTCCACCTCGGGTTGTTCGATGTCGAGGTGGACAGGTGGGGTGTCTGGAGCTGCTAACCCTGACAGTTTGCGTGCTTTTGCCATATTCATGGTGCGATTGATTGCTGTCGACGCACTTTCAATGTCTTCGGTGATAATGGAAGCAAATTCATCGGTCGCAGGGGATCCGAACCCAGTCCGTAGCGCTGCGACGGTTTTCCCGAGATTCTCGATTTCTGCAGCCCTGTGTCTGTTCTCTTCGTCATTTTGCATAGACAAACGTAACATTTCCTCTCGTAAAAGGACAATGTTCTCGTTCTGTTTTTGAATACTGTCCCATATTGCCCGCAACATTGGGTCAGTTGAGGTTGAAGTTTGAGATTCGTTTGCCTTAGACATTATTGCGCTGATTTATAATTTTCAGACGAAGACGAGTCTTGGCTACTGAAGCTAAATTTTCTTGCACGGTAACGTACAAAGGAATTCAGTTTACCTTTTATTGTTACTTCACTTGGTTCGTGATAGTTACTTTGTTGTTGCGGATGACCGTAGTCCCAAATAATTCGATCTTCCGTAGATGATGAATGTCTTTTGGTTTCCGAACAAATACTTTTCACTATCCTGGCAGGATCGCCAAAATGTCACGTAAAATAACAAAATAAAAAAAGGAATTTGAGGTAAAAACAAAAAAGAAAACTTTATTTTTTTTCTAACATCAATACACTTTACAATCTACTTCCGAACTCTAGGCGCGACTTTCTAAGACTGACTCTTATGATTTTACTTTCGATCGGATCCGATTACTTTCTTTTGTCATCCCTCAACATCCCCACCGTCCATGCATTTGCTAGGCGTCCGCGATCGTTGCCACGTGCTCTTTCTTCTAGAACCTTCGGCGGAAGGACCGTTGGGATGTTGATGGTTCATTAGACACTTCAGCGATATTGCTGCCGATTGTCGCCGAGTGCCGCCACATCTTTATCTCTATCGTCAGTCCGTCGGATTTGAAGTATGCCGGTCGTGACACTCTCATCGAATTCCTCGCACTGCATCTAGAAAATGATCGGAACATGGCGACCGGTGGTGTCTCCTCGTCCTCGCGTTTCCTGTCAAAACATTGCGTTTAAAAATATTGAATTCAATCGCTTAAAGATTTGAATAACTTCCCAACTCGATCCTTCTCTTCTGTTCAAAAGATTTAAACGCATTTGAAGAAAGAAGATAGTCCAGTTTTCTTTTGAGAGATTTAACAGATTTTAAGAAGAAAGTAATGCGAAAGCATACGAAGATGTAGATCTAACAGAATGCTTGAGAATCTTGAACTTCGAGCTTGAAGATCTGTGAATATCTTTGAAAAAAGGAGACCGAAAGTTCCTTTATGTGATTTTACCTTCCGATACAAGGTACATCCCACATCTTCTGATCTTTTCCAAAATCCTCGCCGTCCTGCAGCGTCTGCGGAAGATCCTTATTCAATGTTTCCGGCAAAAAGAGAGTCAGAAGACTGCCCATAATTCCGAGTGTGCCCAGCACAAGAAGAGGTAGGAACGAGGACACAACATTGAGATAGACTACGAAGGGTGCGAGGATACTAGCAACGTATCCCATTATATGTATCAAAGCTACACCCTGAGCTCTTACCACAGTTGGTAATACTTCAGCCGCATATCGGAGACCGATATTGTATGAAATGTTTATCCAAAATCTACCGAGAATTGCCAGAGAAGCTGTATATATACCTGAAAAAAAAATTTTAGCATTAGTTTTTAATTCTAATTTTTTATGAAATAATTTTAGAAAATTTTAAGGAATAAAAAGGGAAGAAATTATTTTATCTGTCTGTAATTTGTCTGGTTGTCTGCAATAGTTGATACAAGCATTTGCTAAGCTTAATATAAGCGTGCTTAGCTCTAAGCTAAGCACAAGCAATAAACTTCTTATCTATAAAACGTTAATCTAGCCAATTTGAATCTAAGGGATTGTATTATGGATTACGGCTACTGAAAGCCATATAGCACTGCTGGAGCGCTGAAGCCCATCATTTTGAGGACTATTGCCAACGCCCTTTGATATATGCGGAAATACGAAGCGATCTTATGATCAAAGCAGTAGAAGGGGAAATAAAATATCTATACAACGGATACATGATAGGGCTTGGAAACTATTCTAGCAATGTAGCAAATAATCTACAAGCATTTTCATGTTATAAATATTCCAAAATATACATTTTCTTCCTTTCAAAAAGCACAATGTTATACGAATGAAAAATATTCGTCTGATTAAGTCAGAATTATCGACTTAGGTTATTTAGAAGATTGATCAGTAATATAGAAGGGTGAATATATAAAAACGAAATGTACGAACTATTGGAAACGGCAGAAGCCCTGATGCTGAAGATACCAGAAATGACGAGGGAACCACATGCCAGCCATCTTCTGCCCCATCGATCAAGAACGAGCGTGAGGAACGTGTCAGCAGGCAGCTCGGTTGCTGCAGCAATCGTGAACGTAACAAACACGTCCAGGCCTAAATTATCGACGTTTCGTACGTGACCATCGAACACCAAAGAAATCGCCATCCTATATTTCGTAAAACAATTTCATATGATAAAGAAAAGCACGCTATCATATTTCATGTGAGAAGCAAATTCCTTGCTTCAGAAATGAAGTATTTTTAGACAAAAGATATAAAACTGTTCGTGAGATTTTTACAAGATACAATTCCGATTTTACGTCAATCTATTTGATATCTGTTTAACAGCGATACGAACCAAATAACAATAAATAGAATCGTGATATTCCGTAGTCGTGGCGTTCTAAATAGATCCAACACGGAGTACGTTTTGTCTGCTTCCTCCTCTTTGCAGATTCTGGCACAGGTTTCCTGTTATTAGCAAATTTTTAACTAGTTAATGTCGTTTGTCTGTTTTTCTTACAAATTTATGTGAATCTGTTATGTGTACAAAGATTACGATAAAATCCGGAAGAAAGTTTATGTTATATTTGTATGAGACGATCCTTTCGAAATAGTTTACTTGGACGTTCGCAAATTTTTTCATTTTACTTTATAAAACATCAAACCTCTAAAAGTCGATTATCTCCTTATATCGTACATTAATGTTAATATTGCCATGATCTATTCATAGACTGAGCAGTTTCCAAATGTTTAATCTATTTGTATAAAAATTTTCAAAGATAAAAACAATATACAAATTCAATAAATAACATTACAGAAATAGACAATAACAGACAATAACAGAAATTGACAACAATTTATCGCTGGCAATTTAGGTGATGAATAAGATATAAAATTACTAGGTTGTAAACAAATTTTCATTACGTAAAAGACCCAATTAGACTTCTATTCAAAGAAAATGATTATATGATATGCTTAAAGGCATATAAATTGGTATTTATAGAACGCACATAAAGCAGGAAAGATCATAAAAGTAGAAAATACGGAAAAGATTGCGGTAATCGGTTTATTTACCCGGAATCGTCTATAGATGTCATCGGGCACCTTGGTGCCGTTGATTCGCTCGAATTTACCAAGGATTTTAATGGCCCTGTCTATCTGACCTTGGCTGACCAGCCATCGAGCGCTTTCCGGTATCGACCATGGCGTACCTACGGCTAGAACAAGAGGAACTGAGGTGACAATACAGGTCATCCTCCAGTCGGCCAAATAATAGGCGATCCAGGGTAGAATGCAAGTTGCAAATGTGAAGAATATTGCGATCGACATATTCGCCACGAATGTCATCCGCTTTGGTCCAACGTATTCTAATACTGGAATAAAAAACATAATATTTAGAAGAATCATCTGTGAAAGAAATATTCTGTGAATAAAGAATGGAACAATATATTAGGTTGTCGCAGAAATTTTTTTCGTCTCGTAAGGAGATAATAGACGCATACTATTTTTTGTTTTATATTATTTTATTGAATTATATTCATTGGGACAAAATAGATCATACGTAATTCAATAAAATAATATAAAACGAAAGAAACTTTTGGGGCAACTTAACGCAATATGAAGAAGAAAAATTTGAGTTACAAATATATAAAATGTAGATATACAATATATAGATTAATTTAACAAACGTGTTTAGTTCTACGATTAAATCGTGTTTAGATCTAATAACAAGGACTTTAATAATTTCCCGATGATTGTTCAAGCCCATTTAAGTTTCCGTAAGTGTTTCGATACTTATCGACAAGAATACGTTTCTATTTACGAATTATACAGGGTGGTTGGTAACTGGTGGTACACGCGGAAAGGGGATGATTCTACGTGAAAAAAGAAGTCGAAAATATAGAATAAAAATTTTTCGTTTGAGGCTTTGTTTTCGAGAAAATCGACTTTGAATTTTCGCTCGGTACGCGTGCACTTTATCACGTCTCGTTATAACGGATCTCACTGTAGATCGTTGTCTCGATTGACGTTACTTTCTAATTTAAAAAATTTTTAAATTTTTAAATTTTTGAATTTTCAAATTTTCAAATTTTCAAATTTTCAAATTTTCAAATTTTCAAATTTTCAAATTTTCAAATTTTCAAATTTTCAAATTTTCAAATTTTCAAATTTTCAAATTTTCAAATTTTCAAATTTTTAAATTTTTAAATTTTTAAATTTTTAAATTTTTAAATTTTTAAATTTTTAAATTTTTAAATTTTTAAATTTTTAAATTTTTAAATTTTTAAATTTTTAAATTTTTAAATTTTTAAATTTTTAAATTTTTAAATTTTTATTCGATATTTTCGACTTCCTTTTTCGCGTAGAATCACCCCCTTTCCGCTTGTACCACCAATTACCAATCACCCTGTATTTCTTAAAGATACAAAAGGTAGAATCACGCATAACTAGCAATATCATAAATTAATTGTGAATAAACGGATCGTTAGAGTCAAAGGATCATTTACATAATTCAAACACGAGCGTGTGTTACCTTGTTAAGCTATTTATGGTAGATATTGAAAGATCGATAAGCCTGAGATACATATTTATGTCGAAATGAACATTCTCTACGGAAAGTCGAGTCTAATTCGATGAAAACAATTGACTTCCTGAACGAACATATCGACATATATCCACAATGCAATGACAAGTAAATATTACTCCATTTTCGTACAAGAAAACAGATTAAAACGATGAGAAGTTATCTTGAACAATTGAACTGACCTTCGCGATGAATGAATCTCGCAATTTCACGAATACGTAGACGAAATTAATGTCTGGTGCGTATACGTCCAATAAATTATAAACGCAAGGTTGTAACTCTTTAATCGTATAACAGGACAAGATGCGATAAACACGTGGAAATATATCATAGTGAACAACGTCTATTTGTAGTTGCCGTAAAATAGAGAGTAATTGCTCTTAATGAAGCAACCGTGTTAGCCACTTAATAGTGGCTTGCTTCTAATCCGGAATCACCTTCAATTAGTTGTAACTAGTGGCTTCCTGATAATTACCGCTCAGTGGTTGTTTCTTATTTTTTTTTTTTTTGCTTTATTATAATTGCGATGCTCGAACCATGTTTACCATGGAACTCGCTTCCTTATTTAAAATCACTTTGTACCATTGATTTTTACTTTTCATGCTTCATAATGAACCAATTTATAATTCATAATATACCAAAATGACGAACTTTCGTTTAAATCACGAGTTTCAGATATTTCTATTCTCTAAAATTACCCGAATTAATTTTTATTAAATAAAATAGCTATAGGATAATTCCACAAATCAGATATTTTGAGCAAATATCTCGGAATTTCCTGTTTAATTCGCCGTAAATTTTCCCAATACGCTCTGGACCTCCTACATATATATAACGTGTCTATACATAACTGTTAATTCATAATTTTCTCGTAATCCTAACAAACAATGTTTAAAAACTTTAACTACATTTTGGATTATTATCTCGCACGAATAAATTTTAAGCTATTAATCGCTTTCCTGAAAATCTGGGTTGGTTATCAGCTTCGGTACGAGACCATCGAGTAACTCCGGTACGCATGAACGGAAATAATCTCCCAGTTATATCCAAATGTTTAATAATTTTCTACATAGAAATTTAATGAAAAATAAGAATAGAAGAACCTCGCATTACAAAAATCAACTTCCATGAAATCTAAATATTATTTATGCTGTCTGTAATTTTCAACATCTTCTTTCGCAAATCATCATCACCATCATCATCATCACCTTTGCGACAGCCATTCTAAAATATATGTATCATTAATTTAATAGAAAATAAGAGTAGAAGAACCTCACGTTATAAAAATCAATATTCATAAAACCAACAAAATATCGTTTTTTAAATATATGTATCATTCAGTTTGTATTGCCTTTACAACGCGTAGATAGGGCGAGGAGATCTCTTCTGAAGACGAGATATTATTCTCATAGAAAGGATACAGAAAGGAGAAGAAGACGTAAAGAAGCTTCTCTGAGACCACTCGTTTCATCACTTCGCCTTTCAAGGTTTACTGCCTTTAACATTACATTATTCGCGCAGAAAAAGTATTCGCTTTTCTCCCAGCTGTTTCCGTCACCCTGTAATTTCATATCGTGTTACCGTTCGATCAAAAGCGACAACTCATTTATTGTAAACGAAGATTCCGTGCGGCACAGTTAGCAAAGATAAATTACAGACGATCGTATTAATAATAATAATCTGACCGATATCTCGCAATGCGACCAATCGATAAACGCGAGCACCGTCCAACGCAAGGACGTTGGTAACGTTTCGAAACTGATTAACGTTCGTTCTCTTCTTTCTTTTCTTTCGTTTCTTCCTTCTCGCCTGTTGGCTCGTAAAAGTATCTTAGCATTTATAGACATTTTTTATTTATTTATATTTATTATATATGATGGTATCATAATTAGTACAACAAAGTATTATTACGTTTCTGTTATATATTCATGAATATATTGGAATTTCATTAGGATCGTAATAAAGTCATAATAATTATATCGAATATGACGTCAGAATTATAAATACGGTTATTATAATGCAGAGTTTCAATTAAGTAAATTTAAAAATCTATATACAAGATACAAAATTATTTAGCGTAATTATATATTTCACAGTAATTACAAAAATATTTAATTATAAAAATAGTCAAACATTTATTATATTAATAAATCCCGATATTTGATAACCATTTATTACATGTTTAAGATAACTATTTATGCTGTATATTTGTACTAAATAAATGTTTGCATTAAATATCTCGTAACTTCTATGTGCATCTTCAGAAATGCTTCAAACTTTACCAATATAATCATTACAATGCTAATGAAATTTCAGAATGTTTTATATAACACATATTCTACATACATATAAATTTTCTGTGGCAAATATGTAAATGCTTTTATAAACTACTAGGTTTATACGCTTTGCAGTCTCATATTTTCCTCCCACTGTTAGCATTATCTGCGGTTTGTATGTGAGTTGTATGAAGTTGATCGAATTCTACGCTTTCAACGAGCTGGTCGAGTGAGGTTCTGCTTGAATAAGTTATAAATCCTGGCAGGAAGAAAGGCACGTGTTATTGATATCAACTGGTTAGCTGGAATGTTGAATAGGAATTTAAAGAACCAACTCAAACTTTATCGATAATAAAATATGGAAAATATGACTGCAAATAATGACGTGAAAAATAATGGAAATATTCTATAGGATATTTGAATGTTTATTAGAGAATTTTAATAATAATATGGAACATAAAGAGGAAAGAAATTCGATGATACTAAATAATGATGATACTGAAAATTTCAGTGATTTTTATTAATATAAAATTAACATTAATATAAATAAAAACAAAATCTATTATAAATGATATAGACGAACGTTTTAACTAAATATCGTTAGAAAGAAAAGTGACACAAGTATACATACGAAACAATACAAAAAATCCGCATCTATCTAGAGAAATTTGTTATGAATTTCAAAGTCTGTATAAATACGTATACTAATACATAAAGCTTCTAAAGCTCTAAAGTTTTAATGTTTAAAAAAAAGTACAAAAATATTTCTATTAAAATATATATGATATTTTCCACGGTATTTTCTACGTAGTCTCTACAATTAAGGATTTCCTCGTTCCCATCGATTTTCCTCTAGTTGTGAGACCCTCGGATAATCACGTCCCTTTCATTTTATCTTCGCTACGCTCGATTATAAATACGGAACTGAATATAGAATTATTTGCAAATCAATGAATCCGATGATGTAATTTGTTACGCGCTCGAAACGAATTAGTATCACTTATCTTAGTTTCAATCAATACCTCACTTTCTCAAGTCATTGATTAAAATACGATTTACACTCGTACAGCTCGAGCCTTCTTTCTCAATATTTCCGTCGAATATTCGTGATCAATCGTTTAATCGACCTTGATAATTAGAATAGAAATAAGAAAATTCGAACGCCAAATCATTAACGAACCAGCCACTTGCTCACGAATCTCGTCAACTTGGCCTTGTTTTGTCGAACAAATTGTAAATTTTTCCAACCTCGGCTTGAGTCATCGATTCAGGGTTAATGCACGTCACCTGAGTTTCTTTTGTAGTATCGTGGACGAAAGGCCTAAGAAATATCGGGCGAACTATAAACAATGTCGCGAGAGCCGAGGCGTCGTCGGGCCCATCAATGTGTCATCGGTCTTTTCAAGTGCATAGTTTCGTGGAAAAGACCTACGCGACCCTGGCCACGA
>NW_022883718.1:0-12816 GCF_011952255.1 Bombus vosnesenskii
AAGAGTTCCGTCGGCGAGTGCCGCCACGAATATATGGGCGGTGTAAAGCAGTCCAGTAAACAGCTACATACCGTTTTATACGAAAGTCCCAAAAATGGAGGCGAAAATTACTTTTTTGCGGATTGGAAATATCAACAATAAATTCTTACTTATTACACAACGCAAACCAGAAGAAAAAGAATAAAAACAAAATAACGCATTTGCAATTCGTACGTCGCTTGATGGGTCAATTAATTGGGCATTTTCGTGACGCCGACCTCAAGAATACTTCATCATCTTCTGGAACAGCAGAAAGACTAAACGGCCTTTTACATGTCATTCGGCGAGATGACACAGAAGGAAGTAAAGATCGTGTGGTATGTTGTACACGGAAAATCAAAGGTAGAAGAAGAGAATCGATGTACTATTATGCCACTCGTTTGGTTAAACCGGCCCTGCATACACGCAATTGCTTCGAAAAATACCACACCGTGCAAGTATATGGAAGGAGTCATAAACGTAGCAAAAGTAAGTATCTTTTCCTGGATTTTGACAGAAAAATTCTGTTATATTCAAACAAAGTCCTAGTTTTTATTACGCAAATGTTTTTTCGCATAGAATTAACATCAATGAATAAACGGATAACAGAAGAATTAAACGAAGTGGAACTAGTACAGTGCATAAAAGTACTATTGAAACCAAGCGAAAACATGGAAAGATCGAATTCCGTACCCGGATTACCTATAGAAATCATGTCTATAGAAATCATCTAAAGCACAAAAGATAAAAACAAGAAAAAGGATAGTAACACGGGGAACCAATCATCCCACAAAGAATTAGTACATTAAAATAAAAGATCAAACGCAACGGTGAAAAATTACTAGCGTTGCTGGAAAAGAAAAAGAAGAGCAGAATAACAGAGGAACAACGAGAGTGAATACGAAATTAGAAAAGCTTTCCACAACTTCATAAGAAACTACTGGAAATGTAGAATGGAAAACATATCCAAATAAAAACCCAAAGAACTTTCACCATCGATTAACTGCGTCTTCCGCCCAAAAAACCACAACATAAGTGATATACTCTGACACAACCAGAACGGATACAAATAGGAACTCATGAAAGCCGACATGTACCGTCACACAATTCGACGAAGACAATAAGATAATCATTATCGAAAACCATGAGATACTAAACATACTAACATAGAGAAATAACATTTATTGTCTGGATGGTTATAAAGTATAAGGAGAAAGCTTAGGATATTGGCAAAGACGACTGAATTCCAACTGAAATATTCAGCATATACCGAATGGGAAAAACGGTCAGAGTCTACTTGGGGGTACGTGACTGCTGGGCCGCATGGGCACGCTCCGCGTTACATAGACGAAACCTTGAGTATCTCCAAATAAAGGGCCTAAAAAGGCTAATTTGGGAAGTCATAAACTAATCGTCTATACTAAGAGCACGCATTGAAACAGTCCACACACAAAATAGCCATATAAGAATATATCAAGTAACCAGCATAATCGCACAAACAACGAACAAACTGACGCAACGCATACTAAGTTGACAATCCAGATTTAATTCTATCTGACATTTCCACAAATTAAAATAAGTTAGATCTAACCTTCAAAAATGAACAATAAAAAAAAATTATCGAATTTGGTAACATTGATTTAAAAGAACCTACCTACTATATTTACGCACCTTTCACACATCTACTCCTGCAGCATAATATTTAACAATTGCTTAAATGTCAACTATTTCTCCATTCTGGAAAACAAGAAAGGCAGTAGCATTAAAAAAAGAAGGAAAAGCAACAGTGATTCTGTCAGCTATACCGATGAATTAGACTCTTACTCAACATTTATAAAGTATCCGAATCTATGATAAATAACACTATATACATTGAAAATAACCTAATTCCGGGCACCCAATTTGGCTTCAAATTTAAACATTCAACGATACATGCAATTACAAAATTCATCATATATCTCTTGGGCAAGAGACGAGAGTGATTGCGTCGAAGCGGTGTTCATAGATTTAGAGAGGGCATTCAACACATTCTGGCTGGATTTCTTTCCTTAAGCTCGAAAAAGAGAGCTTCCACACCACGTAATAAAAATAATTTGGAAATCACAAATTAATATAAGCGAATTCAAAACAATTCTGTTCGGGCCGTACATTTCCAAAATATCAGATGCAAAAAGCAATTCCGCCTACACGATATCTACGATACAATAGCAACATATCCATCCCTCACAAAAAAGTCGTTTGCTATTTAGATATACATTCGGATTTCAAATCGAACAAACACACGAATCTACTGCAAACAACTAAATAATAAAGTAAAAATATTCTGCTGCAAACTTCTAATAAAGCTGATCCAGATGTACGGTTGCCCGATTTGATTTAAACAGAAAAGCCAAATTGGTTCAAATGTAAGTGTCTGAGATCATCCTCAATACATATTTAACCATTATATACCATTTATAGGTTTTAGATATTTTTAGTACAGTAATATCGAATAACAAAACTAGTTACTTCAGCAAACGCTCATACCACATTGAGTACACTCGTTCTTGCATTCTTCTCCTGAAGAAAGGAAAAACAATATTGTAGAAAAGTGTCACTTTTGTAGCGACTTAAATTCAATCATTAACTGAAATGTTAAAAATGTAAATCCGACACAAAATATTGTATGGCTACGTCATACCGTCGCGTAACGGTACTTTTGCCAAAACCACATTCCAACTGAAATTCTTTCTTTATTAAGAATATATACGTGTAATATGTATTTTCTCGGGCAATAAATGTTATATATATGTCGGGTTCACATTATGACTAGGGTTAGGGGCGTGAAACGAATCTTCATTTGGATTAGACATTATTGTTATGCAATATTTACTACTGCAAATAGGATTATTACAGCATTTGACAAGTAACCGTGGTAATTAGATACTCGAGAAGCCAATGACAATGATCCTAGGTTCAATAACGAATCCGCGGTCAGCGGGATAACAAAATGCCCTTTTTTTTCAAAGTCCAAGTTCTACTCAACTTGCTTGTCTACGCTACAAGTATTACTAAAATAACTATTTGTTAAAAAGTAGAATATTCACCGAGCGTAAAGACGCTATGTAACTCGCTGATGTGACCTCACGAGAGAATAACTTTCCGTCGTGATGATGCTGCAGAGGAAAACTATGATGGGGTGTGTCGCAGAACATGAGATCATCGGATTCGCGGAGAGATGCCTTCGTCCGGAAAGTGAGGGAAAGTGACGTTGAGAGAAAGTTGCTAGCAGGAAACGTCGTTCGTGAGAAACATAGATTTCCCCTATCTTTTCGTAGTTGGGACAAAAACTGTTTGTCTGTTTGAAGGACCTTAGTTAACTATATCTTGAGATTTATAACGGGTCCTCAGGCTAGCTGAACATGTACTGTGGAGATGAAGAGGATCTGCATGTCGTGATCCACGAACAGCAACGGTTGGAATGTTTACTGTCGAGTGCCACTACAACTATTTTTTTTTTGTTGAGGTTATTTGATGTATAAACAGAGAAAGTCGTGAATAAATTGTAAGGTAGATAATATATTTTCAGACAGAAGTGTAATTATAAGTAAGAATACAATTTGAACTGGTCCAAATCCGCACGCTAGCAGTGTTACCCTATAACTGAAAACTCCGAAGCCAACGTCGCCTGTCTACTGTTTAAGGTCTGTCTTCGTCGCTGTCTTTTGTCTATACGCTCTCGATGGTTTCAGTACTTGAGAAAACTAAAAAGACCAGATGTAGAGTTTTCCTGGAAGTAATGACCACTTCAACACTTTTTGGCGAGAGCTACACGATTACTCCATACCTTTGTTAGACAAAACGTTGATTCCTTGACCGCGGCTACGTTCGGCGACTGGTTGTCGCCTCGAGCCGAAGCTCATTGTCACATATCTCGAGAAAATACAATCGGATTGAATGACGATAATTGCTTAATTACGGCTATGGTAGAATCTAGGTTACAGTGTTAAGGGATCTTCCCAAAGTTCCAAAGGGAAGGTTCCGGTGTCCTTTCATCTCCGACATATAGAAATATAAATAACACTCGTTCTCGTCCATTTACGGAAGTCAAGCAGCGCTATGGATAGTACTTAGATAGATTACACCAAATAATAGTTATAATTTAGAACATGTTACGTAACAAACAATTTTACGTAACAGCCAGAACAGTTTAAACAAAGTATCTAAAATCAAAGACGACCCATAACAAGAAGCCGTGAACTCCCCCATTTTATTTAATTTATAGCGATGTAAATTGTAGCGCAAATAGCGATAAAAATAAAGAAGCGATAATATTCGCGAATGACCTACTAATATGCGCGAGAGACAATAAAGCTTTAAAATCCGAAAGCCATCTACAACAAATATTCGACAAAATGCATGGCTATTTATGGACAGTAGAAATTAATATAAGCAAGTGAAAGACAATTTTATTTTAGCTGTACACCTCTGAAATATTAGGGACAAAATACGATGTACGCAGATATGTCAAGAAATTTCTCTTATACGACAGCAACAATAACAACCAGCCAATGTTTCGCGCAATGGAAACACGAATTGAAGACTAAGTTGAAAAACACGATTTCAAACTACTTGCTCAGGCTGTTGTTTTAGAATCATCTCGTTATCAGACCAACAGTTGCAGAATAATCACTGAGCAGACGTAAATGAAATTGATAAATAACGAATTCTTTGCAATAATAATACTTAACAATGAACAAAAAGGAGACATTTTGCAAACGGGACCAGTCAATGGACTACTCTTAAAAGATGCAAAAGGTTTCATCTCGATAGCTCGATCCAATCCAGAATAACTGATGAATCTGTATACATAAAAATTGGATTTTTGTAAAAAAAAAATAGTTTACAAAAAAGAAATGGAAAAATATTTTATATCTGAACCAACGGAAAATTATGTCTTACAAGGAGCAAAAAGTGTCATTCCGATTGATCAAGCCGTTTCCGAAAAATCGGTAAACATAACAAAAAGATAAATATACATGTCGAATTGAGACATTTTCCACCTTTTCCAATGTCGATGTCATGAAATGTAAACCTTTTTTCGCATTTCTAGCAACAACTTCTAAGTCAGTACTGTGTACTAAAATAGCATCTAATATATTTGATAATATAATTGATTAGTTTCAATTCCATTCTTTTTAAACAAAAAATGCTATTGGTTATTTCCAATTACTGAGTAAATCGCTTGTCATGAAAAACTGCGCACTACTTGTTTTCCTGCAAAATTCGAAATCCTCAAAACCTTCAATAATTTGTTCATTTCAGTGGAAACTAAAATATCTCTTTATTGACATTTTTTCGTATAGAAGAACAGAGTTCCCGTCAAAATCATTTTTTCGCTACTTTCATTCTTAATGAATCAAACAAATTTCGACATGTACATAACCAAGTATTAATTACACCGAATCAATGAATGATTATGCCAGGACTTGAAATATTAAACTTGCGAGTATCACGAATTTCTACTCAGAGAAGGTGAAACGTAATATGGCGTTAGAAAAACACTATTCGTCTGTCAGGAAGAGATAACTGCATCGGTATAAACATTAAACTGAAACCACAGATTCTACACGCGTTTGCCTTTTTCAGGCATACATCACTAATGTTACTGAAGATAAATTCTCGCCTACGCTTTCTAATGCTTTACGCTTCACTCACTCTCTCGTTGTCCTTACTTGAATACAAACAAAGAATAGTACTCTTCCCTAATCTTCCAGAAGAACAAAAATGATTTTTAATAGCGATACGTTACAATTTATAATCGTACGTCTATTACAACCTGTTGTTTTTATTTTAAAACAAACAGAAATACATACCTTATCCAAACATCAACGATATTTTATCAACAAGTGACGGTTATTATATCAACTGAAATTTTGTGGTATATTTACTTAACACGCAAAATAACAAGTCATCTGGTGGCACCAATTGATATCTACTTTTATTTTATGCATTTCATAGTAAAAGATCATTCGCATTTGTACATTAACCCAAATATAATATAATCTTAAACCTAAATTTACTAATTGTGGATATTTATTGACAGATAGTAATTTAAAAATTCATATCCATACTCATTCCTATTTTGCACATTTTTTTGTTTTGAGAGGAGAGGAGAATGCAGTTACGCATAACTAGGTACGTTAGCGCGCGCCTGGATTATGCGGGACTTGGCAAGATGATAGCACCCCTACCCACCAAAAAACCCCTCCTCTGTCTCTCTCCTCTATCGGTACAAGAACCAACCCTGGAACCACCTCTCGGCATTACTTCAGGGTTGGTCTTCTTACTGAGTGTACCTCTCATCTTATTATGATCTTCTTCTAGTTAATCCTCTCCTTCTTCTCTCCATGTTCCTCTCCTTATCTTGTCTACCTGATTGAGCTATCATTTTCTTTCGGCAAAGCCCTTGGAATCTAGCCCAGTTCTCCTCGCTATTGACGACCACGTCGATTACGTTATTGGTTGCCAGTATTTCGCCTACGTAATTATCCAACAACGTACTTCCATTGTCCCATCTGGGGCAATTGAACAACGCATGCTCTGCATCTTCACCTTCGACATCACAATCCCAGCATCTTGGGTGTGTCTCTTTCCTAATCGTTCTCTATTAAAAATGCAGGCGTCGTCAATCAGCTTTCTGGTCCAATTATCCTCTCTGCAGTAGAGCTACTCTTCCCTTCATCTTTTATTCGATCACTATCGACATCTTCGGAATGTTATTGTTTTTCCGTATTGCTAGGGCTTTGACACATATCGGTGTGGCATAAAGCACCACCGACCCCGCACTCCGTAATAGTTTCCTAACTGAGTCGATGGGCCCATTGACGTTCGGCAACGATGTCCTAATCGCTCCTATTAGGGTATCAACCATGACACACACCTTTCCTAGATGTAATGAGAATTTTCTATTATTGTCCTATTGCACCCCAAGATACCTAACCTTCTATTTAGTCATCAACAGGTACTTGCCCATATTGACGTCCTTGACCTTGTGATACGATTTCCGGTAAGTAGAATCACCTCCGTCTTGTCTTGAGCTAATTTCAATCCAGTTTCGGTACACCACCAATTCTTCCGCTACTTCAATATCGGGCCTACCACCAATCGTGGGACTCCTCTGAATTTTCCTACTAGGCTTAAAGGGATCACCTTCCTCGTCCCCCCTAATCCTCGGTGCAAACGATATGGTGACGTTGTGACTTATTCTGATGTCCGACACTATCCTTGGGTTTTCAATACTAACCGCCAACCTCTTGCTGTTCGCCTTTGCCCCAGTCGCTGCTACTGTACAAGGGGCTGCCTGGGGTTCCACCTCCTAGCCAAAACCGTTCGAATGTATCCAATCATAACCGAAAGAACTCGCCAAGTCGTCAACAAAGAGCCAGTATAATAGAAATAAAACATATATAACGAATAAATAAATAAATAAGTATCTAGGAGCAATACATAGTAATATCCTCATAATTAAATATTATCTTAGAAATTTCTACACAGCTACAATAAACTAAATCTATCAAGCTAAATTTATATAACGCTAAAATAAACTAAATATATCAAGCTAACGCCTGTTAAGCTCAATATAGTAATAAATAAATAAACAATCAGCTAACTAAATAAATAAATAAATGAATAATAACTAAATAATAAATAAACCAACATAGCTAATAATAAATATTAATAATAAATAAGTAAATAAATAAATAATATCAAAACAAATAATAAATAAATAATCAACCAATAGTTAAATAAATAAATAAATAAACGAGTAAAGTAAATAAATAATATATATAAGAAACGCATATACCTGCATTCCCCAACCCACACGACGCCGCGTAACTCAAATAAAGCCTCCACGTACGCAGCACCCTTCATACTCATTTATTCTTATTTATTCACCAAGGAAGTTTGGCTCGAGTGGCAAAATAAATAAAATAAATAAAATAAACGATATATAACTAGAACTCTGGTCGACCCGACTTTATTTCTTCATAATAGGAACTTAAGTCGAGCCGGCCGTACATACCCTAGTGTGCTGCCCGTAAGGTGGCGACGCCACACATCGACGCGACAAACCACCTCGCCTGCGCATCGTTCGGCACCACGCGTACGTCCTGCCACTACCATTACAATAATGGCGTCAAATCTATCCACGTGCGCGTCTCGATATTAAAGAAAATCGCGTATTTCTTGTATCTCACGTTGTCGCGCAATGCGAGTGCTACATCACATCCAGTAATACTCAATAACAATTCTTACCCGCTAGTATAAACTCTACGGCGAATACAATCCTCTCCACGCCACGCAGGTGCTCGCCGAGCCCCTGTTTGCCAGCAGGAGCCCGCGACCCGCTGCCCAATCGGTAAGCGTCCGTCCCCGAGAGTTGGTCCTGGGATTTCCCCATTGCATCGAGTGGGCATTGAAGTCCCAGAGGACGAGTACCTTGCGGGGGAGGCATCTTCCGACGCACTCGCCGACCCGTTCCAGGAAGTCCCTGTACGCAGCCAGGTCGATGTTGGGGGAGTCGTATACCGCTACCACCATTACTCCACTTCCGTATGGTCTGGAAGAGCAGATCTTGCGCCCTTCTCGACCTACAGAGATTGCATTGGAGGAGGCGCTTGAACTACTCGGTCACCTCTATGGCCTCCTCCCGACCATCTGCCGCTGCTGCTTTGGCGGTTCTCCCTGGTGTCCTTTCCGCAGCTGCTGGCTCGCGGATTGGTCTCCTCCTCTTGACTTTCGGGGGGGGGGGCATTCCGCACCGCCCATCCTGTGATTGGCGGGCGTCCCGAGCGACTCGCACAGGGAGCACTTGGGAGCAGAGGCGGGACAGCCTCTGGCGCGGTGTCCGCTTCCGCCGCAACTGTAACACAGGTGCCCTCGATCCTCGTTGGACACGCATGTTGCGCGTACGTGCCCCACCTCCAGGCACCTGAAGCGCTGCAGAGGCCGCTTCGGGATGGCTCGAATCCTGGCGGTTGACCAGCCCAGGGCTATTTTCCCTGCCTGGGATACTTTCCGGGCTCCTGCCACCGGGCACTTGATCCAGGCAGACCCTAGGTCACCTCTGCCGCCGTTCTCGCCGACCTGAACCTCCGCGCAGCCGCATCCTGCCGCCGAGGCCAGTGCTTTCCGCAGCTCCTCCTTCTTGACCGAGATGTCTATCCCGGTCTCTCGAAGCTCCGCCATCCAGGTAGGCGTGGCGACTCTCGCCGCAGTTGGGTATAGCGCCTCGGCCAGACGCGTCGCCAGCAGCGTCGCCAGCAGCGTCGCCAGCAGCGTCGCCAGCAGCGTCGCCTTTTCCCTGTCCCTGTCTCCAGGGACTCTGATGATGATGGCGCCCGTCATCGCCTTCTTCATCCCCACCTGCTCCACGCCGAGCTCCGAGAGCGGGACCTTCGCTCCGGCTGCCTCGAGGACGTCGGCGTACGACATCCTTGCTCCCTCGTTCAGCGTCAGAGTCACCGCGGATGTTCGCGGTGCGCGAGGGAGCGTGACCGCCTCGGTGCCTGCGACGGTCCTCTGCTTGTTGCGGCGGCGCTCGCTTTCGCCGCGCCTGTCGTCCTGGTCTGGGATTGCTGCTGGCGTACCCTCGTCGGCGGTGCCACGTTCGCCCCTTTCCTCGCTGTCTCTCCTCCAACGGCGACGGCTGTCTTCCTCTGATTTTTGTTCTTCCGTCTCTTCTTCCTCGCCTCTACCACTCTCCACTCCCCACCCTCCTGCTCCCTCGGGAGTGTAACGTCAATTCACATCAGAGACCAGGCCACACACCACGGACAGGATGGCACCCAGATGTCTGCATATCCTTGGCGCGCACCCTCAATAGCCTTAGAGTAATGTTGTCTCATCGAAATTTGTTACTTTTCATCCAAACTCCAAGGTAAATATATTAAATTAATATACACAATGTATCCGGTTGATCTCAGACCACACATATATTTCGAAAGTTATTTTTTATTTATGCCAAATTTAAATATATATCATTCGTTTTATATGATTAACAAACCATTCCTTATTCAAATCAACTATATAATATTTTCTCTATTGTTGTGCTTCTTAACTCTTATCATTCTAGTTGAAATTATAAATATTCGATTCAATTGCATTTTGTTCTTAATCGAAGTGCCCCAGGATCATTGGACAATCGACGTGGAGACCGAATACTAGTTTTCTTGCCATTATTTCGCGGTTATGCGTTCGGAATGATGAATACGGCAATAAGTTGCGGTGCAGCTGTGTACATAATGCGAAATTTCGAGATAGAAACGTTACTCAGTTCCGTAGAAAAATACAGAATTACGCATATACCTTTGGTCCCTCCAGTTTTAATTGGTCCTGCGAAGCATCCAATGGTGCCAAATTGCGATTTTAGCAGCGTGAGAGAGATCGTTTCCGGTGCGGCAACGCTTCCGCCGGATGTAAGTTTTTCGTCCAAACTACCTAACGTAATACGTTATAACGTTATTCTATAAAACGTAATACGTTATAACGTTATACGATAAAACGCAATACGTTATAAAATTATATTATATAACGTAACACGTTATAACGTTATACTACCTAACGTAATACGTTATAACGATATACTATAAAACGTAATACGTTATAACGTTACACTATAAAGCATAATATGTTAAAACGTTATACCATATAACGTTATAGTATATAACGTAATACGTTATAACGTTATTCTGTGTAACGTCATACGTTATAACGTTATTCTATGTAACGTCATACGTTATAACGTTATTCTATGTAACGTCATACGTTATAAAAATATACTATATAAAATAATACATTATAACGTTACACTATATAAAGTAATACATTATAACGTTATACTATATAAAATAATACATTATAACGTTATACTATATAACGTAATACGTTATTACGTTATACTATATAACGTAATACGTTATAACTTTATACTGTATATCGTAATACGTTATAAAGTTATACTATATAACGTAATACGTTGTAACTTTATACTATAAAACGTAATACGTCATAAAGTTTAAGTATATAACGTTATAGTATATAACATAATACGTTATAACGATATACTATATAACGTAATACGTTATAATGCTACACTGCCTAACGTAATTCGTTATAAAGTTATACTATCTAATGTAATACTTTATAACGTTATAATATAAAATGTAATACGATAGAACGTTATTTCATAAAACGTTGTACGTTATAACGTCATACCATGCAACGTAATACATTATAACGTTATACTATATAGCGTAATACGTTATGACGTTATTCTATATAACGTAATACGTTATAAAGTTATTCTATGTAACGTCATACGTTATAACGTTACACTGTATAATGTAATACGGTATTATGTTATACTATATAACGTTATACCGTTATAACGTTATTCTATAAGATGTAATACGTTATAACGTTATACCATATAACGTAATACTTTATAACATTATTCTATGTAACGTCATACGTTATGACGTTATTCTATGTATCGTCATACGTTATAAAATTATACTATATAAAGTAATACATTATAACGCTATACTATATACAGTAATACATTATAACGTTATTCTCTAAAACGTAATACGTTATAACGTTATACCATATGTCGTAATACGTTATAACGTTATTCTACATGACGTTAAACGTTATAACGTTATGCCATATAATGTTATACATTATAACGTTATTCTATAAAATGCAGTACGTTATAACATTATACCATATAACGTAATACGTTATTACGTTATTCTATATAACGTAATACGTTATAACGTTATACTACCTAACGTAAGGCGTTATAGCGTTATACTATATAACGGAATACGTTATAACGTTATTCTATGTAACGTTATAAGTTATAACATTACACTATATAATGTAATACGTTATCACGTTATACTATATAACCTAATACGTAATGACTTTAAACTATATAACGTAATACGTTATAACGTTATGCAGCGTAACGTCATATGTTATAAGGTTACACTATATAATGTGATACGTTATAACGCTATACTATATAACGTAGTACGTTATAATGTTATACTGCCTAACGTAATACGTTATAACGTTATACTACCTAACGTAATACGTTATAATGCTACACTACCTAACGTAATTCGTTATAACGTTATACTATCTAATGTAATACGTTATAACGTTATACTATACAATGTAATACGTTAGAAAGTTATTTCATAAAACGTAATAAGTCATAACGTTATACCATGTAACGTAATACTTGATAACGTTATTCCATGTAACGTCATACGTTCTGGCGTTATTCTATCTAATGTAATACGTTATAACGTTATACTATACAATGTAATACGTTAGGACGTTATTCCATAAAACGTAACACGTTATAACGTTATAGCATATATCATAATACGCTATAACGTTATTCTGTGGAACGTCATACGTTCTAACGTTACACTATATAATGTAATACGGTATATCGTAATTCTATATAAAGTAAGACGTTTTAACGTTATTCTGTGAAACGTCGTACGTTATAACGTTATACTACCTAAAGTAATACGTTATAATGCTACACTACCTAACGTAATTCGTTATAACGTTATACTATGTAATGTAATACGTTATAACGTTATACTATACAATGTAATACGTTAGAATGTTATTCCATAAAACGTGATACGTTATAACGTTATACCGTATATCGTAATGCGCTATAACCTTATTCTGTGGAACGTCATACGTTCTAACGTTACACTATATAAT
>NW_022883719.1:0-21435 GCF_011952255.1 Bombus vosnesenskii
ACCATATAACGTAATACGTTATTACGTTATTCTATATAACGTAATACGTTATAACGTTATACTACCTAACGTAATGCGTTATAGCGTTATGCTATATAACGGAATACGTTATAACGTTATACTATACAATGTAATACGTTAGAAAGTTATTTCATAAAACGTAATAAGTCATAACGTTATACCATGTAACGTAATACTTGATAACGTTATTCCATGTAACGTCATACGTTCTGGCGTTATTCTATCTAATGTAATACGTTATAACGTTATACTATACAATGTAATACGTTAGGACGTTATTCCATAAAACGTAATACGTTATAACGTTATAGCATATATCATAATACGCTATAACGTTATTCTGTGGAACGTCATACGTTCTAACGTTACACTATATAATGTAATACGGTATATCGTAATTCTATATAAAGTAAGACGTTTTAACGTTATTCTGTGAAACGTCATACGTTATAACGTTATACTACCTAAAGTAATACGTTATAATGCTACACTACCTAACGTAATTCGTTATAACGTTATACTATGTAATGTAATACGTTATAACGTTATACTATACAATGTAATACGTTAGAATGTTATTCCATAAAACGTGATACGTTATAACGTTATACCGTATATCGTAATGCGCTATAACGTTATTCTGTGGAACGTCATACGTTCTAACGTTACACTATATAATGTAATACGTTATAACGTTATACCCTATAACGTAATACGTTATAACATTATACTATATAACGTAATACGTTATTACGTTATTCTATATAACGTAATACATTATAACGTTATACTACATAACGTAATACGTTATAACGTTATACTATATAACGGAATACGTTAGAACGTTATTCTATGTAACGTTATAAGTTATAACTTGACACTATATAATGTAATACGTTATTACGTTATACTATATAACCTAATACGTGATGACTTTATACTATATAACATAATACGTTATAACGCTATACTATATAACGTAATACGTTATAATGCTACAATACCTAACGTAATACGTTATAACGTTATACTACCTAACGTAATACGTTATAACGTTATACTATATAATGTAATACGTTAGAATGTTATTCCATAAAACGTAATACGTTATAACGTTATACCATATATCGTAATACGTTATAACGTTATTCTATAATATGCAATACGTTATAACATTATACCATATAACGTAATACGTTATAACGTTATACCATATAATGTAATACGTTATAACGTTATTCTATGAAATCCAATACGTTATAACGTTATGCCATATAACTTAAAACGTTAAAGCGTTATTCTATACAACGTAATACCTTATAAAATTATACTATATAACGCAATACGCTATAACGTTATACCATATACTGTAATACGTCATAACGTTATACTATACAATGTAATACGTTAGAATGTTATTCCATAAAACGTAATACGTTATAACGTTATACTATATATCGTAATACGTTATAACGTTATTCTATAATATGCAATAAGTTATAACATTATACCATATAACGTAATACGTTATAACGTTATACCATATAATGTAATACGTTATAACGTTATTCTATGAAATCCAATACGTTATAACATTATACCATATAACGTAAAACGTTAAAGCGTTATTCCATACAACGTAATACCTTATAAAATTATAATATATAACGCAATACGCTATAACGTTATACCACATACTGTAATACGTTATAACGTTATACTATATAACGTCATACGTTATAACGTTACACTATAAAACATAATATGTTATAACGTTATACCATATAACGTTATACTATATAACGTAATACGTTATAACGTTATTCTGTGTAACGTCATACGTTATAACGTTATTCTATGTAACGTCATACGTTATAAAATTATACTATATAAAATAATACATTATAACGTTATACTATATAAAGTAATACATTATAACGTTATACTATATAACGTAATACGTTATTACGTTATACTATATAACGTAATACGTTATAACTTAATACTGTATATCGTAATACGTTATAAAGTTATACTATATAACGTAATACGTTGTAACTTTATACTATAAAACGTAATACGTCATGAAGTTTAAGTATATAACGTTATAGTATATAACATAATACGTTATAACGATATACTACCTAACGTAATACGTTATAACGATATACTATAAAACGTAATACGTTATAACGTTACACCATATAACGTCATACGTTATAACGTTATACTATTTAGCGCAATACGTTATTACGTTATTCTATATAACGTAATAAGTTATAACGTTATACTATATAACGTAATACGATATAACGTAATTCTATGTAACGTCATACGTTATAACGTTACACTATATAACGTAATACGGTATAACGTTATACTATATAACGCAATACGGTATAACGATATTCTATAAAACGTAATACGTTATAACGTTATACCATATAACGTAATACATTATAACGTTATACTATATAGCGTAATACGTTATTACGTTATTCTATATAACGTAATACGTTATAAAGTTATTCTATGTAACGTCATACGTTACAACGTTACACTCTATAACGTAATACGTTATAAGATTATACTATATAACGTAACACGTTATAACGTTATACCATATAATGTAATACGTTATAACGTTATTCTATAAAATGCAATACATTATAACGTTCTACCATATAACGTAATCCGTTATAACGTTATTCTATAAAATGTAATACGTTATAACGTTACACCATATAACGTAATACGTTATAACGTTATTCTATGTAACGTCATACGTTATAAAATTCTACTATATAAAGTAATACGTTATAACGTTATACTATATAACGTAATACTGTATAACGTTATACTATATAACGTAATACGTTATAACATACACTATCAAACGTAATATGTTATAACGTTATACTATCTAATGTAAACGTTACGTTATAACGTTATACTTTATACGTAATACGTTATAGCATTATACCATATAATGTAATACGTTATAACGTTATTCTATAAAATGCAATACATTATAACGTTCTACCATATAACGTAATACAGTATAGCGTTATACTATATAACGTAATACGTTATAACATTACTCTATAAAACTGAATTTGTTATAACGTTATACCATATGTCGTAATTCGTTATAACGTTATTCTATAAAATGCAATACGTTATAATGTTATACCATATAACGTAATACGTTATATCGTTATACCATAAAATGTAATACGTTATAACGTTATACTATATAACGTAATACGTTATAACGATATACTATGTAACGTTACATTATATAATGTAATACGTTATAACGTCATACTATATAACATAATACGTTATTACGTTATTCTATCTAACGTAATACGTCATAAAGTTATACTACAAAACGTAATACGTTATAAAGTTATTCTGCGGAACGTCATGCGTTGTAACGTTACTCTATATAATGTGATACGGTATAACGTTATACTATATAACGTAATACGTTACTACGTTATTCTGTCTAACGTAATACGTTATAAAGTTATACTATAAAACGCAATACGTTATAACGTTATTCTATGTAACGTCATACGTTATAAAATTATACTATATAAAGTAATACATTATAACGTTATACTATATAACGTAATACGGTATAACGTTATACTATATAACGTAATACGTTATAACATTACACTATAAAACTGAATATGTTATAACGTTATACCATATGTCGCAATTCGTTATAACGTTATTCTATAAAATGCAATTCGTTATAATGTTATACCATATAACGTAATACGTTATAACGTTATACCATAAAATGTAATACATTATAACGTTATACTATATAACGTAATACGTTATAACGTTATACAATATAGCGTTATACTATATAACATAATGCGTTATAAAGTTATACTATAAAACGTAATACGTTATAAAGTTATACTAAAAAACGTAATACTTTATAACTTTATACCATAAAACGTAATATGTTATAACGTTATTCTATAAAACGTCATACGTTATAAAATTCTACTATATAAAGTAATACGTTATAACGTTATACTATATAACGTAATACTGTATAACGTTATACTATATAACGTAATACTGTATAACGTTATACTATATAACGTAATACGTTATAACATTACACTATCATACTGAATATGTCATAACGTTATACCATATGTCGTAATTCGTTTAAACGTTATTCTATAAAATGCAATACGTTATAATGTTATACTCTATAACGTAATACGTTATAACGTTATGTCATATAATGTAATACGTTATAACGTTATTCTATGTAACGTAATACGTTATAAAGTTATTCTATGTAACGTCATACGTTATAACGTTACACTATATATTGTAATACGTTATAACGTTATTCCTTGGAACGTCATACGTTATAACGTGACACTATATAATGAAATACGGTATAACATTATACTATATAACGTAACACGTTAGAACGATATTCTCTAAAACGTAATACGTTATAACGTTATACCATTTGACGTAATACGTTATAACGTTATTCTACAAGACGTTAAACGTTATAAGGTTATGCCATATAATGTAATACGTTATAACGTTATTCTATAAAATGCAATACGTTATAACATTATACCATATAACGTAATACGTTATAACGTTATACCATATAACGTAAAACGTTAAAGCGTTATTCTATACAACGTTATACGTTATAAAATTATACTATATAACGCAATACGCTATAACGTTATACCATATACTGTAATACGTTATAACGTTATACTATATAACACAATACGTTATAACGTTACACTATAAAACATAATATGTTATAATGTTATACCATATAACGTTATACTATATAACGTAATACGTTATAACGTTATTCTGTGTAACGTCATACGTTATAACGTCACGCTATATAATGTAATACGCTAGTACGTGATACTATATAACGATATACAATATAACGTTAAACTCTATAACGTAATACGTTATAACGTAATACCATATAACGTAATACTTTATAACGTTATTCTATGTAACGCCATGCGTTATAACGTTATTCTATGTAGCGTCATACGTTATAAAATTATAGTATATAAAGTAATAAATTATAACGCTATACTATATACAGTAATACATTATAACGTTATTCTCTAAAACGTAATACGTTATAACGTTATTCAATATAACGTAATACGTTATAACGTTGTACCATATAACGTATTACTTTATAACGTTATTCTATGTAACGTCATGCGTTATAACGTTATTCTATGTAACGTTATACGTTATAACGTTACACTATATAACGTGATACGATATAACGTTATACTATATAACGTCATACGTTATAACGTTACACTATATAACGTAACTCGTTATAACGTTATACTATATAACGTAATACGTTATTACGTTATACTATATAACGTAATAAGTTATAACATTGTAGTATCGTGGACGAAAGGCCTAAGAAATATCGGGCGAACTATAAACAATGTCGCCAGAAAGTCGAAGCACCGACAGGCCCAACAATGTATCGTCGGTCTTTCGGTCGAATAGGTTACGCAAAAAAAGGCCTACGTGACTTTGACTACGAGCGGTTGCGGAGCACGTGCGTGGTGGGCTAAGAAAAAGACAAAGGAACGATGAGTCAGTCGAAAAACAGAGTGTGATTAGAAAAGCAGAGTGCGAGCCGAGGAGCCGAGTGCGAGTTGAGCGGAGACAGAGGTTGCGAGTGGCGTTGCCGAGTGAGTGTGGTTTGCGCTGTTTTCTGTGCGTTTGGCGTGAATAGTTCAGGTTGAACAACAATCGTCTTTTTCTGTCTGATTAACATCTCTATTGTCCACTCTTTGTAAACACATTATATCACGATATTACATTTTTTGGGGGCTCAGCCGGGATTGGACAAGACAGAAAACGAAACGGTTTAACAGAGCTATTCGAGCTAGTTGTGAATTTACCGGTACGCGGTGCGGTAAAAGACGATATCGTTGACTGTTTAAGTTCGTGTAGTGTAAAAAATGGCAAACGTCGGGGACGAACGATTGTCGGGTGAAGAGGGTTCGACGCTGGAGGAGCTGAGGAGTAAGCTCGTGCGAATGAACCTCCCTATATCGGGTGCGAGGTCAGTGCTGATTGCAAGACTGAATCGGGCGTGTAGGGCTGGACAATCGTATCGTAAGGGATCGACGGGCGGTGAAGAGCTAACCGGTCAACGAGATCGAGGAAACGTACAGAGAGCTGAGCGTGATTGTAACGAAGATGAAGATGTTGAGAAAATGAATACGAAGGAGTTGAAGGAGCGCCTCGCTAGTTTGGGTTTAAAAACGACGGGAAGAAAAGTAGAATTACGCGCACGGCTACAAGCGGCCATGGATAGTAACGACATATCGTCGGAAGAAGAAAGCGACGACGAAAGTGAGGATGAAGATGACAAGAAAAACGCAAGAGGATACAAAAGAGATGCGCGAAGGGTGTATCAGGACCGCGATGAATATTGTCGAAGGGCATGCGTTGGTTCGACACTGAGTTTTAGAGACGTCGAAGATGCATTAGAGTCGTTTAGTGGCGACAAAGATGAAAATGTCGAACGATGGTTCGAGTCGTTCGAGGAAGTCGCTGATACGTGCATGTGGTCGGATGGGCAGAAGGCAGTCTACGCCAGGAAGCTGCTGAAGGGATCAGCGAAAATATTTGCGAGATTCGAGTGTCATGCCAGGACTTGGCATGAGTTGAAGAGGGGGCTAGTGAAAGAATTTTCGAGGAAAGTCAACAGTAGGCAAGTTCATCAGAAACTTGAAGAAACGAAAAAGGAGAGTGATGAAGCATGTTTGGCTTACATGTACCGTATGCTCGAAATAGCCAGCCATGTGGACATGGAGGAGGAAACAAAGGTGGAATACATAGTGGATGGAATAATAGACGACGAGAACAATAAGGCTGTATTGTACGGCGCTACGTCAATCAAAGAGTTGAGGAAGAGGTTAGTGATGTACGAAGAGCAGAAGAGTCGCAGAGCAAAGTCGATTGTGAAGCCGGCTAAAACCCAGAAGAACGGGAAGCCCAGTCAATCTGTAGATGTAATGAAGAAAAGAAGATGCTTCATTTGCGGTAGTGAGGATCATCTAAGTGTTAAATGTCCGGAGAGGGGAGAAGGTGTTAGGTGTTCCGAGTGCAGCGGATTTGGACATATTGCAGCGAGGTGTACGGCACGACCGAAAGAGACTTGCGTAGTGTCAAGATCCGAAAAAGGGAAGTATGTGAAAGAAGTGGCGATAGATGACTGTAGGTTTGTGGCATTAGTGGATACGGGTAGTGATCTCACGTTCATCCGGTCAGACGAGTATGCGAGGTTAGGGTCACCACCGCTAGGTAAATGCAAGTTTAAGTTCGACGGTTTTGGTTCCGCTGGCATTGAGACCTGGGGTGAATTCACTAAGGTAATGACGGTTGACGGGTGTAAACTGCCAATCACTTTGCACGTTGTTTCAAACAAAATATTGATGAAGCACGGCTTGTTGTTAGGCACTGATTTTCTGGATCAGGTAGAGTTACGGGTTAAACGGGGCGAAGTGACTTTCTTGCGGCTTGACGAACAGACTAACAAAGACGTGTCGGATGTGTTTAGAATTAACGTAGTAGAACAGACTGACGAAACAGACCTAACACACGTACAGGAACCGCATTATCGTGAAGCGATTCGAGATATCGTTAGGGGTATAGGCCGGAGAAGAAGCGAGACGTCGGAATAACCGCAAAAATAGTTTTGGAAAGCGACAAGCCGGTAGCGCGAAGACCGCGAAGACTGGCGCCGTCGGAAAGAAAGGAAGTAGATGATCTGATGGAAGCGTGGACAAACGAGGGTGTCATCAAATCGTCAGACTCGGAGTATGCGAGTCCGATAGGTGTAGTTAGAAAGAAAGATTTGTGTGTGCGTGCGGCTAGATGGGCCTTGTTACTAGGCGAGTTTAAGTATCAGGTGTCTCATCGGCCGGGGAAAAGTATGCAGCATGTAGATGCTTCGAGTAGGAACCCCCTGCCGAGCACTATGTATGTAACGGAGAGTGAAGACGGGCTGATTGCACGGTTGAGAAGGGCACAGAACAAGGACATTGAAGTCCGTAGGATTTTGGACGCCGCAACGTGCAGTCAGGCCGATGGGCAGGTAGTAAGAAACAATATTTTGTATAAGGAGTGTAAGGACGATGTGCTAATAGTAGTATCGAAGGCGATGCGGGCTCAAGTAGTCAGGCAAGCGCACGAGCGTGGGCATTTCGAGGTTACCAAAACAGAAGCTATGGTCAAGAAGGACTTCTGGTTCAAGGGATTACGCGAAAAGGTCGAACACGTGGTATCCAACTGCCTTGACTGTAGCCTAACCGAACGAAACATAGGTAAGCTAGAAGGGAACCTGCGAAATTACAAGAAAAGAAGAAAGCGTGCGAAGCAGTACCGAAGGAAGGACCCGCACACACCTAGATTTCATGAAGCCCTGGGTCCTAAACGCCGAAAGTGACGCATCTGATGACAGCGAGATAGAAGGCAACATCTGAGGGCAGATGTTATTGCAGGATGGCCGAGTGTAGTATCGTGGACGAAAGGCCTAAGAAATATCGGGCGAACTATAAACAATGTCGCCAGAAAGTCGAAGCACCGACAGGCCCAACAATGTATCGTCGGTCTTTCGGTCGAATAGGTTACGCAAAAAAAGGCCTACGTGACTTTGACTACGAGCGGTTGCGGAGCACGTGCGTGGTGGGGCTAAGAAAAAGACAAAGGAACGATGAGTCAGTCGACAAACAGAGTGTGATTAGAAAAGCAGAGTGCGAGTCGAAAAGCAGAGTGCGAGTCGAGGAGCCGTGTGCGAGTTGAGCGGAGACAGACGTAGCGAGTGGCGTTGCCGAGAGAGTGTGGATTGCGCTGTTTTCTGTGCGTTTGGCGTGAATAGTTCAGATTGAACAACAATCGTCTTTTTCTGTCTGATTAACATCTCTATTGTCCACTCTTTGTAAATACATTATATCACGATATTACAACATTATACTATAAAACGTAATACGTTATAAAGTTATACTATATAACATAATACGTTATAACTTTATACTATAAAACGTAATACGTTATAACGTTATTCTATGTAACGTCATACGTTATAAAGTTATACTATATAAAGTAATACATTATAACGTTGTACTATATAACGTAAAACGGTATAACGTTATACTATATAACGTAATACGTTATAACATTACACTATCAAACTGAATATGTTATAACGTTATACCATATGTCGTAATTCGTTTAAACGTTATTCTATAAAATGCAATACTTTATAATGTTATGCTCTATAACGTAATACGTTATAACGTTATACCATATAACGTAATACGTTATAACGTTATTCTATGTAACGTCATACGTTATAAAATTATACTATATAAAGTAATACATTATAACATTATACTATATAAAGTAATACGTTATAACGTTATACCATATAATGTAATACGCTATAACGTTATTCTATGAAATGCAATACGTTATAACGTTATTCTATGTAACGTCATACGTTATAACGTTACACTATATAACGTGATACGATATAACATTATACTATATAACATCATACGTTATAACGTTACACAATATATCGTAACTCGTTATAACGTTATACTATATAACGTAATACGTTATAACTTTATACTATAAAACGTAATACGTTATAACGTTATTCTATAAAACGGAATACGTCATAACGTTATACCATATAACGTAATACGTTATAATGTTATACTATATAACGTCATACGTTATAACGTTACACTATATAATGTAATATGTCATTACGTTATACTATAAAACGTAATACGTTATTACGTTATACTGTATAACGTAATACGTTATAACTCTATACTATAAAACGTAATACGTTATAACGTTATTCTATAAAACGTCATACGATATAACGTTATTCTGTCGAACGTCATGCGTTATACCGTTACTCTATATAATGTAATATGATATAACGTTATACTATATAACGTAATACGGTATAACGTTATACCATATAACGTAATACATTATAACGTTATTCTATAAAACGGAATACGTCATAACGTTATACTATATAACGTGATACGATATAACGTTATACTATATAACGTCATACGTTATAACGTTACACTATATAATGTAATATGTCATTACGTTATACTATAAAACGTAATACGTTATAACGTCATACCATATAACGTTATACTATATAATGTAATACGTTATTAGGTTACACTATATAACGTTATATGTTATTACGTTATACTATAAAACGTAGTACGTTATAACGTTATTCTATAAAACGGAATACGTCATAACGTTATACCATATAACGTAATACGTCATAACGTTATACCATATAACGTAATACGTCATAACGTTATACCATATAACGTAATACGTTATAATGTTATACTACATAACGCAATACGTTATTACGTTATTCTATGTAACGTAATACGTTATAACGTTATTCTGCGGGACGTCATGCGTTATAACATTACTCTATATAATGTAATACGATATAACGTTATATTATATAACGTAATACGGTATAACGTTATACCATATAACGTAATACGTTATAACGTTATACCATATAACGTAATACGTTATAACTTTATACTATATAACATAATACGTTATTACGTTATTACGTTATTACGTTATCCTATAGAACGTAATACGTTATAACGTTATTCTGCGGAACGTCATGCGTTATAACGTTATTCTATATAAGGTAAATCGGTATAACGTTATACTATATAACGTAATACGTTATTACGTTATTCTATCTAACGTAATACGTTATAAAATTATACTTGTCGGAGATAAGGTGACACCGGTGCCTTCCCTCTGAAACCTCGGGAAGATCCATAGAAACATTGTAATTAAAATCTACAGTTGTAACTAAACGATTTGCCGTCATTCTAACCAATTGTATTTGTTTAAGTCTTGTGACAATGAGCTTGGGCTCAAGGCGACAATTAGTCGCCGAACGTGGCCGCGGTCAACGGGACGAACTCTCCATCTAACAAAGGCATTAAGTAACCCTATAGCTCTCCTTAAAAGAAAGATTTGTAGCGGCACGTGGCGGTAAACATTCCAACGGTTTCTATCCCGTAGCTCGCCGCACGTAGATCCTATTCTCCGGGCAGGATGTTTACCAGATGCCGACGCGTCTCCGCAGTACGTGATCGGCTAGCCCGAGGACCGTTATAAACACTAATATCTAGGTACCTGAAATCCTTAAACAGATAAACAATCTTTGTCCTAGTTACAGGAAGACAGGAGAGACCTATTTTTCCACGAACGACGTCTCCCACTAGCAACCTTCCCTCGAGGGCGGCTAGCATCCCTTTCTAACTACCGATATGGAGATTGGCCAATTAGCAGCAACGTCAATTTCCCTTACTTTCCGAACGTAGGATATCCCCGACGAATCCGATGATCTCGTGTCCTTAGACACGCCCCATCATAGTTTTCCTCTGAGGTATCACCGGGACGGGAAGTCATTCTCTCTTGCGATTTTATCGACAAAAAGATTAACGCCTTACGGTCAGTGAATATTAACAAAGAATCCGACTTAGATTTTGCGAGTGCGTACGACTACCATCCCGTTGTCCGCGGGTTCGTTATCGAACCTAAGGCCATTGTCACTAGCGTCGCGAGTGTGTGATCATTGTGAGTTTGTGTCAACTCTGTAACATTTTTGCGTGTGTCAATAAAAGTAACTTCAGTGTAAGAAATGGATAGCTTCAGTGAAGAATCCTTACCTGTCCCAAGCCCCCGCCACGAGGACGACTCGGGCCCAGATTCGGACATTGACTCAACATATATATTACAATTATTTTATTTAATTACATATAAAATTTATATAAATTTATTTGAAGATTATTAATAATTTTTTTTATTTGATAAATTTTTTAAATTTTTTAAATTTTAATATATTTTATAAGTTTCTATATTTTAAATTTTAATGTTTTAGCAAAAATTTATTTATTTATATATATATAAATATATAATATAAATGAAATAATTTAATGATTAGTAATTTAATTAGAATAATGTTAATAAATTTAATTTATAAATATTTTTAAAATATTTAATATTATTTTAATTAAATTTTTTATATATTGATATAAATATATAATTATAAAATTTTGAATTTATTTTAGACTGATGAAAATTGGTCACCTTACGATCGCGTTGGTTTATTTATGCTGGTCGAGGGGATACCGGTAAATTTCCATTCGCCTTTGTTAGACGGTTGCATGAAGCAGCGACATTGTTTTTGCCCGAAGTTTACTTATTATTATTACAGTATGTCCTAACGTTGTTGATACTCCGAGGCAAGATCACACGTGGCTCGATTTGTCCCTCAGCTCGTGTGTCGCTACAATATTATATAAATTTTTATGTATGGGATGCGCAACAAATTAAACGGGTCTGAAAAAAGCAAATTCTTGAACTAAAACAGCAACAATTATTAGTAGCAAAAATATCGAAAGTAATAAGAAGAAGTTGTAAAATACACGATTTCTTAAAAATGTTGCAGATTATGACAAAAAGAAAAGCACTGGTCGGTCGTCATCGTTATCCGATCGTGATAAGCGAGCAATTTTGCATGTAGCAAGTACCAGTACTATTTCCAGACGAAAAATAATCAACTTGGATGATCCTGATGGGATTATTTTCATGACATAAGAAAAGAGACAATGTCGGCAATTCGAAGACAAATAGGAGGAGGCAGCGTGATGGTTTGGGCCGGCATCAGTTATTTCGGCAAGACATGTATCAAGTTCATCGATGGGAGAATGAATAGTGTCCGGTACATAAATTTATTCAACGAACAAATAAATAATCATACAGAACGCGTTTCTGGACCTGATTACATCTTTCAACAAGATAATGCACCTGTACACACATCAGGATTGGTCCAATCATACTTTAATGCAAATATATATCTGTTTTGCCGTGGCTAGCACGCTCCCCGGGCCTTAATGTTATTAAAAATTGCTGGGCAGAACTTGCTCACGGCGTATACGCGAATGGAAAGCAGTGTCAACACGTACAAGAATTAAAAAATGCAATTGTACGCGAATGGGATACATTGAGTCAAAATTATATTCAGAAACTACATAAATCGATAGCAAATCGTACAATAGAAGTAATAGAAAATAAAGGGGGATGTACTCATTTTTTTTTGTTACACACTAAATCTCATAATATTTTTAATTATTTTCAACAAACCGCATATCCTGAGCTCATAATGTTTTGATACTATACGTTACAGACGAAAAACGTTACATGCGTCATTGAGTAATTGAAGGTGGCTCACATGGGCTATCTCTTTCATGGGCATGATCGCATTCAAAGATCATGGTTTATATAAAATAAGTAGTTACATTGAAAGGCAAGAATCGCACGCTAAAAATGTGGGAAAAATGACAAATAAGGAAAAATTCCACAGGATCTTAGGGCATGTAAACTTTAATTATTTAGATAAAATGTGTAAAAAAAAATTAGTTGAGGGAATGCCAGAAAATTTTGAGTAAGTACAATTAAAATGTGGCACACGTGTCCAAAATAAAATGCACAATTTACCGTTCCAAAATAACCGTAGTAGAGCACGCGAGATTTTCGAATTAGTACATACCGATTTAAATGGACCTCATAAAAATACCGGGTTTGATGGATCTAAATATTTCTTAACAGTTATAGACGATTACAGTAAGTGCGCATTGATTTATACTTTGAAATCAAAAGATGAAGTTTACATTTGTTTCCTTGATTATACCAACAAAATGGAAAATCTTACTGGTAAGAAGATAAAGAGATTAAGATGCGATAATGGAAAAGAATATATGAACAAAAACATGTACAATCTAACTAGGGCAATGGAAATTGTCCTGGAACCATGCCCACCTTATGTTCACGAATTAAATGGAACAGCTGAGCGCTACAATAGAACAATTATGAATTCCGCTAGATGCTTATTACATGATTCAACGCTGAATATTAAATATTGGCCGGAAATAGTTAGAGCCGCGGCGTACTTAAAAAATAGGACCATTACGAACACATATGAAAATAAAACACCATTTGAAATATTTTTTAAAAGGAAACCGAACATAAATAATTTAAGATTGTACGGGAGTAGAGTTTTCGTAAGAATACCTGAAATTAAAATAAATTCGAAATGGGACAAAATAGCAGACACTGGGATACTTGTAGGTTATGAAAACATTGGATATAGGATCCTAGTTAATAATAAAATTATAATTGCAAGGCACGTCGAATTTATAGATGAAGATGATAATTTAGACGGATTTCAAGGAGAAGATGAATCAGACAATGAAACAGAAAAGGATTTTGACGAACATTCGGATTCAAACGAAATTCATGAAAATGAAATAAATGACGAAAGGTCGAGCAGGTTGCAATAAAAGCGGAGAGAAAGTTAAGTAACAAATCAGAAAGAAAACTTGAGGACATAGAAAATAATTTGAGAAGGTCAGGACAGGGAAGAAAGAAACCTCAAAGATATGGCCAAACGAGCTCATATTTCATTTATGTGAATGTAGTTAGCGCAGACAGTCCTCAAACCTATGAAGAAGCTTTAAGTGGAGATGACAGCGGTTCATGGAAAGAAGAAATGGATCGAGAAATGAATAGTTTAATCAAAAATAAGACCTGGCAACTAGTAGAGAAACCAAAAGACAAAAAAGTATTAGACTTGAAATGGGTATATACGAATAAATCTGATAATCGTAAGAAAGCACGATTAGTCGTTCGAGGCTGCCAACAAAATGAAGTACTGGAAGACTTATACTCTCCAATGGCAAAAATGTAAACGTTGAAGTTATTACTATCTTATTGTTGTCAATATGGTTTGACGATTATGCAAATGGATGTAGAAACGGTATTCCTAAACGAAACTATAAAATCGGAAGTATTTGTAAAACAACCTATAGGTCACGACAATAAAAGCGGGAAAGTATGTAAATTAACAAAAACGTTATATGGATTGCATGAAAGTTCAAGAGCTTGGTATGAATGTTTCCACGAGTATATGAAAAAATTAGGATTTCAAAGAAGCAAGAGTGATTATTGTCTGTATATGAAGTATGAGAGCGATGATGTTATATATTTAATTCTATTCGTAGACGACTTATTAACATGTGGAAAAAACAAAAGAAAAATCGATGAGATTAAAAACAAATTGTCAAACCAATTTGCGATGAAGGACTTAGGTGAAGTAAAGACTTACTTAGGAATAAACATTGAATACGATAATAAGAAGTGTGAGATGAAATTAGATCGAAGTAGTTATATAGTCATTAGCGAAACAATATAATATAGAAAATAGTAAATTTTACATCAATAGTATATTTTACATCAATGGAACAAAACTTAAGTTTAGAACCCGCACAATCAGCCTCAGACGATATAAGATATAGAAATCTCATAGGAGCTTTATTATATATTAGTACTGGAACAAGATTAAACGTTAGAGATAGTGTAAACTATTTAAGTCGATTTCAAAACAGTTACAACGAGACCCACTATAAATATGCATTGAGAATTTTGAAATATTTATATTTAACTAGGAAATTAAAATTATAAAAACTTATAAAAGAAATTTGAATGCTGAAGTTATTGATTGTTTTGTTGACGCTGATTGGGCTGGAGATAAAGTAGATAGAAAATCCACTACGGGATTTATCATAAGATTTTTCGGAAACGCAATTTACTGGAAATCAAGGAAGCAAAGTGGCGTGACAAAATCATCAACAACCGCCGGGTATGTAGCTTTATCGGAAGCTGTGAGCGAAATTAAATTTGTAAGAGAATTGTTGAAAGATTTCAAAATAATGATCGAGACGCCAATAAAAATTTACGAAGATAATTCTGGAACGGTTGCGATATCAAAATTTGGTAGCTTGACAAAAAATTCTAAGTACATTGAAGTTCATTTCCATTTTGTGCACGAAAGTTACGAAAATAAAGAGATTGACATTATAAAAGTAGATGCAGAAAATAATGTAGCTAATGTTTTAACGAAGGCTATAGGGAGAAACAAATTTGAAAATTTTAGATTACTTTTAAGAATAGTTTGATTGACTTATAAAAGGAAATGAATATGCAGCACAAAAAATTGAGGAGGTGTGTTGAGATTTGTATAATTTTCTGTGCTGGACTGGGTTAAGTGCGTAGTAGAGATACTTGTATGTGGGTATCAGTGTGTGGAGGTATCAGTGTGTGGAGGTATGTGTGTGGGCGGCGTCTCGAAAGCAGATCAATGTAAACTGTTCAGTCGGTTAACAGTCGGGTATAGAAGAAAGTGGTGAGACGCGTGCAAGTGTGTATCGATGAATATATAAGAAATCCTCCATAAAATAAATATATTACTACTCTAATGTTAATCCTCAGTATCAATTTAGTGTTCCTATAACATTATTTCGGCTTCAAAGATCGACAATTCTCAACATTAGTACAAAAATCTGAGCAAACCAATAATCAGATTACCCACTACTAAATCTATCAACATTCTATTCCTCAAAAGTTCTCCCAGAAAATTTTAAGTACGCGCATCGTATCTTTTTAAAACCTATCACATCATTGATCGCGTCTCGCCGCTAACAGAATCTCTAGTACCACTATTCGCCAATTTTCACTAGCCCTTTTATTGCCATAACTTGAAAGCGTATAAATGCCAGAAAGAATATCTCCACTTCCCGTAACCGGAGGCATTTCATTTTCCAGAATTGTTGAATTTCGCGTTGTACGCCTGGAAAAGGGGCGAGAGTACACGTACGCGAGCCCACTACGATTAATCATTCTGTTTTTCGATGCTGCCTCTCCCGACTTCGTGCTACCTCGTTTTTTTTTCGTTTTCGGCCAGTTATCATGGAGGTGTCGGGGGTAATTGTTTGCTCACAGTACGAATAACAAGGGCGTCAAAAGCCGGACGAGCCAGCAGATTCGTTAGGCAAGTATTTAACGAAACATGACGCGGCGTTTCCCCGAGCTGTCTCCACCCATTCTCGTCCGGTTAGTTTGTGTTTTAACTCGTTACGTCCATCCCTTTCATCGATCAAAAAAAGAACTACTACTACTACTACTACAAATACTAAAAGCGAGCATAATGACAAAGTAGTAACAAGAATGACTTCCCGTGCTCTGGATAGTCCAGAGGATGCGGAGTCATTGGTAGTTACGTTCTTCTATGGCAGTTTGCCGGGCTTCTTCGGCTCGTAACCTCTTCTTTCTTCGGGCGCAATGCCCACTGAAACTTACATCTAAGCTCGAGACTTTCTAAATAGCAAACCAAAAAATAAAGTACAAAGGTGAAATAAAAAGATAAATCGCGGAAGCTGATTCAAGTGCACATAAATGAACAACGATCATATAGCGATCGCTGTCCGTTCGCATCTGCATGCTCGAGCAATATTAACGTTCGTTTCGAAAACTGCTCGCGATCACGACCGCGAAATTAAATAAATCGACGAGCAAAGCCAGACGCGATGACACGTTCCATTCGTGTCCGCTTTACCGTCGATTATTCGAATGAAATTCCCTGAAGCAGGTTGGTCACTCGAAAACGCGTCTACCCGATCAGAGGTTCACCTCCACGGTTCTCACACATATCACCAGGGCGCAAGAGCCTCCACTAGAGAGAATGTCCCGAGATGCCTCCAACACCCGAGCTTAACACGCAACATGTACACCCTAATTTACGTACCATTTTCCTGAAATCGACTGACGAAGGCTAGTGACCATTGCGCAAAAAGTGATAAAACACATCTAAAGAAATTATATCGTTAAAATAAATATAAGTAAACTTGGAGTTATAATTGTAATTTACAGCAATATTAACAGCGTGTTACGCTTAATCGTGTAGCTAATATTACCACGAATTGTGATTGTATTGATACGTCTCCACATTTTTCGTATCTTAAGTTGTAGCGAATGAGAAGAACGACGCAATTCCACAGCCTAACCACACACACACACAATGTGGAAAATACGTCGTGCACGATACCCTAACACATGGTCAGCAGCTGAGAAATTTTTGCATTAATTATAGTCATCGTGCCCAATGTCTTTTCCCATTCAAGTAACACCTGAGCACGTGAATGACATCCTGACAATGGGCACGGCAATTGTTAAATCTGAAAATCCTAATCTAAAAGCATGATTGGTTTGTCTCATTTGTATTTAACGGACTAACGTCCTTTGATTTTACATTTTATTGCTTCGTTTTGGATTATAATAACTCTGCTTTATTAATTTAATAAATTACTGAAATTTTAATATTATCAAAAAAGTAACATTAATTGAAAAAAGACTAAGACTCGATGAAATAGAATAATTGTCTCTAAATGCATTACCAAGATAGAAGTAATCTTCGGCAATCTCTTCGTCAAAGCACATTTCCAAAAATGCAGAAACAGCGTTCAAAATTATTGCTTTGTTTCAAAAATCTGCCTGTCGCGAAGTTTCTTCTTGCACATAAAATTTCACACATTCTTGTACGGAAAAGAAATAAATTTTAATTCATATTTTAAATTCTACTTACGTTTATAGTATCTGAAGTCAAACAAAAGAATGTGATATATTATAAGTAATATTGTCACAAAATGAATGTATCGCGTATTGCATGTATCGTCATTATCATTGAGTAAAAATTGCATCTTTCATTCCAACGAAATCGGAGGGCATCCGATTTTTCCTTCGGTACCTCTTATTTATACTAAAATTCATTGCTTAAGATTAAGTGTATTTATGTCATACAAGTATATTCGTCTAGATATTTGCCTTTTGCAAATATTTATACTGAATACTATTATACATATTTGTCAGTACCACGAATATATTCTCAAATTTATATGTTTAAACTAATTATTAAAAAATTAATGATTATAATCGCGATGTGTAAGAAGACCTATCCTGAACTAATAAATAAAGATATGAAAAAAATGTTACTACTCACGGGTGTAAAAAATACCCGCGGTCACTATGCTCGCAAAAAATTCTACATAATACAACCAGTCACCCGTGCCGATTCGGACCTTTCATCCTACGACATAATTGAGTGACCGGAGGGACAAAAACGCATGCGACTCACCATTAGAAGCGAAGAAGCGGAAAACGTTCCCATCGACACTGCATTATCTCAGCAAATATCATTTCAAAGACTAACATCAGGCAGGAACTGTCGAAAATCCAATGGTGGAAATGGGGGTTATGAAAAATCTGTTACAACACAAAATACGATAAGTGATCGCTGATTATTTGGAATGTTGGAGATTGTGAAAAATGGAAATTTATTACACTCCTAACTTTAGTAATAATAAAGATTGAAATTCTAATAAACATCCATAAATGTAAAAACTGAAACTCTAATATAAAAGTTTAAAATCTAGAAATCAAGAATCTAACGATTTTTTAAATATATTAGTCATTTGTTTTATAATTTGGTATTAAGACTTTAACACTTTTTTTATTTTAATAGAAGAATAATCTTAGAAAACCCTAACCTATGAAATTTTCAATCAAATTGTATTTCTTAATCAATAGTATTGAAAGCAAAATATACAGAATACACATAATTCAAGTAAGATATATGAAGTTACTTACATTCTTGGCTTTTGAGCCATCGTTGGAGCATTCCCAAAAAAGACAAAGAAGTTTAAGCTGTGATATGTCTATAACAAAACAGAAAATATCATTAATATTGTTAATACACAATGATAAGCATGGAAATTTAACAACAATAAAGACTAAACTCTGATAAGTATATAAATTGAAACTCTAATATAAAGGTTTGAGAATAAAACATTCACTGATTTTTGATACGTATCAGACAGTTTTATTGTACCTTAATGTTAAGATTTTAAGACTTTATTTCAATTAAAAAGGACATTTACAGCTTTCTAAATTATCAATCGTTTTATTGTATAATTAACAGCGTAGATAATTGTTTGATAAAATTTGACTACTTTCGCGTGTGATTATTTAATTGAATTTAATCAAAACGACCGTGATTGGAAAATATTGAAAAATACTTGTGCGGAGCAAACACTGACTCTACAAACCGCATTGCACGCGGTCAAAAATATTCCCTAAAAATAGAATTGTTTATGGGTAGTGTGGGGTGGGATGGGATGGGGAGTAGAAAAGAAGCGAAATATAGTTTCGATGTCTTTCATCTTTTCTCTATGAAACGTTTATTTAGAAAATAGTGCTACTTTTCTTTTACGTATGAAAAATATTAATTTAAAATTACAACATATTTCTAGATATCGAACAAATGTTTGCGAATACCATGAATGCAATGTAAGCAGTTGCAAGAATTATACTATGAATGTTCGTTACTAGAATATGAGATATACACTCCACTAATACACTAGAATACAGTTGAAAATATTTGCAAGATGTCGAAAGTTCACAACTAAATATACTTAAATAATACTACAGAAACGCATGCGAAATTTTGTTTTGAAGTACTTGAGTTTACTTGCGCGTCACCTCTATCAAAAAAATATATGTTACGAAGTTAAAAAATATAGTAATGTATAATGCGAAAAACACAGTAATGAAAGTAATAAAGAACCGACGCCACCAATAGGTTATAATACGTTACAAACCTGACGCAACGCTATCGACGTTATCGGTACGAAATGAGACGACTAAATGACTCTTTGTACGTTAGTTTCGCCGAGTAACTTACAAAGTGTGAGGGAGGGGGGAAGGAGGACACAAGAGCCGGTGGCACAAGCAGCTACGCAGTTAACGATCTAGACAAAGAAATGTATACATCAACAAAAACATTCCTATTCTACGAAGCATTTTCTTTCGAATTGCGCAGCACAATTCTTTCTCTACGTCGATATTTACAAATATCGTACAATAATTCGTAGCCCTACTGGCAACATCACAGACACATTTGTCTAACTTATTACTTTAGTTACCTTACTTTATAATCTTAATTTCGTTAAACAAAGCAAGATTGAAACAACAGCATGGAGAATGTGAAAAATTACTTAAAATTACTGTTCCGCAATGACACAGTATGCAGATGAAGTCTTAAGCGCTTTTTGAGTGCGTATTCGCTTTTAATACTAATATAAAAATAATAAAAGTGGAACGATATTTATTTTTAAGTCCAAAATGTAGTAAGAGAATAATTTTTTCACGGTTGAAAATTTGAAGTCCATTGATATTTTCCCTATATCATTTTTATTATCACGACGTAATACCTGAAGTTTTGACCGATCTAATGATTTTTATTCTTAGAAATATCCTGAATGAACGGGGAATTAAGAAATGTGTAATGAAGGATAT
>NW_022883720.1:0-31900 GCF_011952255.1 Bombus vosnesenskii
TATAACGTTATACTATATAACGTAATACGGTATAACGTTATACTATATAACGTAATACGTTATAACATTACACTATAAAACTGAATATGTCATAACGTTATACCATATGTCGTAATTCGTTTAAACGTTATTCTATAAAATGCAATACGTTATAATGTTATACTCTATAACGTAATACGTTATAACGTTATGTCATATAATGTAATACGTTATAACGTTATTCTATGTAACGTAATACGTTATAAAGTTATTCTATGTAACGGCATACGTTATAACGTTACACTATATATTGTAATACGTTATAACGTTATTCCTTGGAACGTCATACGTTATAACGTGACACTATATAATGAAATACGGTATAACATTATACTATATAACGTAACACGTTAGAACGATATTCTCTAAAACGTAATACGTTATAACGTTATACCATTTGACGTAATACGTTATAACGTTATTCTACAAGACGTTAAACGTTATAAGGTTATGCCATATAATGTAATACGTTATAACGTTATTCTATAAAATGCAATACGTTATAACATTATACTATATAACGCAATACGCTATAACGTTATACCATATACTGTAATACGTTATAACGTTATACTATATAACACAATACGTTATAACGTTACACTATAAAACATAATATGTTATAATGTTATACCATATAACGTTATACTATATAACGTAATACGTTATAACGTTATTCTGTGTAACGTCATACGTTATAACGTCACGCTATATAATGTAATACGCTAGTACGTGATACTATATAACGTAATACGTTATAACTTTACACTATAAAACGTAATATGTTATAACGTTATACTATAACGTAATGTAATACGTTATACCTTTACACTATAATACGTAATACGTTACAACGATATACAATATAACGTTAAACTCTATAACGTAATACGTTATAACGTAATACCATATAACGTAATACTTTATAACGTTATTCTATGTAACGCCATGCGTTATAACGTTATTCTATGTAGCGTCATACGTTATAAAATTATACTATATAAAGTAATACATTATAACGCTATACTATATACAGTAATACATTATAACGTTATTCTCTAAAACGTAATACGTTATAACGTTATTCAATATAACGTAATACGTTATAACGTTGTACCATATAACGTAATACTTTATAACGTTATTCTATGTAACGTCATGCGTTATAACGTTACACTATATAACGTGATACGATATAACGTTATACTATATAACGTCATACGTTATAACGTTACACTATATAACGTAACTCGTTATAACGTTATACTATATAACGTAATACGTTATTACGTTATACTATATAACGTAATAAGTTATAACATTGTAGTATCGTGGACGAAAGGCCTAAGAAATATCGGGCGAACTATAAACAATGTCGCCAGAAAGTCGAAGCACCGACAGGCCCAACAATGTATCGTCGGTCTTTCGGTCGAATAGGTTACGCAAAAAAAGGCCTACGTGACTTTGACTACGAGCGGTTGCGGAGCACGTGCGTGGTGGGCTAAGAAAAAGACAAAGGAACGATGAGTCAGTCGAAAAACAGAGTGTGATTAGAAAAGCAGAGTGCGAGCCGAGGAGCCGAGTGCGAGTTGAGCGGAGACAGAGGTTGCGAGTGGCGTTGCCGAGAGAGTGTGGTTTGCGCTGTTTTCTGTGCGTTTGGCGTGAATAGTTCAGGTTGAACAACAATCGTCTTTTTCTGTCTGATTAACATCTCTATTGTCCACTCTTTGTAAACACATTATATCACGATATTACATTTTTTGGGGGCTCAGCTGGGATTGGACAAGACAGAAAACGAAACGGTTTAACAGAGCTATTCGAGCTAGTTGTGAATTTACCGGTACGCGGTGCGGTAAAAGACGATATCGTTGACTGTTTAAGTTCGTGTAGTGTAAAAAATGGCAAACGTCGGGGACGAACGATTGTCGGGTGAAGAGGGTTCGACGCTGGAGGAGCTGAGGAGTAAGCTCGCGCGAATGAACCTCCCTATATCGGGTGCGAGGTCAGTGCTGATTGCAAGACTGAATCGGGCGTGTAGGGCTGGACAATCGTATCGTAAGGGATCGACGGGCGGTGAAGAGCTAACCGGTCAACGAGATCTAGGAAACGTACAGAGAGCTGAGCGTGATTGTAACGAAGATGAAGATGTTGAGAAAATGAATACGAAGGAGTTGAAGGAGCGCCTCGCTAGTTTGGGTTTAAAAACGACGGGAAGAAAAGTAGAATTACGCGCACGGCTACAAGCGGCCATGGATAGTAACGACATATCGTCGGAAGAAGAAAGCGACGACGAAAGTGAGGATGAAGATGACAAGAAAAACGCAAGAGGATACAAAAGAGATGCGCGAAGGGTGTATCAGGACCGCGATGAATATTGTCGAAGGGCATGCGTTGGTTCGACACTGAGTTTTAGAGACGTCGAAGATGCATTAGAGTCGTTTAGTGGCGACAAAGGTGAAAATGTCGAACGATGGTTCGAGTCGTTCGAGGAAGTCGCTGATACGTGCATGTGGTCGGATGGGCAGAAGGCAGTCTACGCCAGGAAGCTGCTGAAGGGATCAGCGAAAATATTTGCGAGATTCGAGTGTCATGCCAGGACTTGGCATGAGTTGAAGAGGGGGCTAGTGAAAGAATTTTCGGGGAAAGTCAACAGTAGGCAAGTTCATCAGAAACTTGAAGAAACGAAAAAGGAGAGTGATGAAGCATGTTTGGCTTACATGTACCGTATGCTCGAAATAGCTAGCCATGTGGACATGGAGGAGGAAGCAAAGGTGGAATACATAGTGGATGGAATAATAGACGACGAGAACAATAAGGCTGTATTGTACGGCGCTACGTCAATCAAAGAGTTGAGGAAGAGGTTAGTGATGTACGAAGAGCAGAAGAGTCGCAGAGCAAAGTCGATTGTGAAGCCGGCTAAAACCCAGAAGAACGGGAAGCCCAGTCAATCTGTAGATGTAATGAAGAAAAGAAGATGCTTCATTTGCGGTAGTGAGGATCATCTAAGTGTTAAATGTCCGGAGAGGGGAGAAGGTGTTAGGTGTTCCGAGTGCAGCGGATTTGGACATATTGCAGCGAGGTGTACGGCACGACCGAAAGAGACTTGCGTAGTGTCAAGATCCGAAAAAGGGAAGTATGTGAAAGAAGTGGCGATAGATGACTGTAGGTTTGTGGCATTAGTGGATACGGGTAGTGATCTCACGTTCATCCGGTCAGACGAGTATGCGAGGTTAGGGTCACCACCGCTAGGTAAATGCAAGTTTAAGTTCGACGGTTTTGGTTCCGCTGGCATTGAGACCTGGGGTGAATTCACTAAGGTAATGACGGTTGACGGGTGTAAACTGCCAATCACTTTGCACGTTGTTTCAAACAAAATATTGATGAAGCACGGCTTGTTGTTAGGCACTGATTTTCTGGATCAGGTAGAGTTACGGGTTAAACGGGGCGAAGTGACTTTCTTGCGGCTTGACGAACAGACTAACAAAGACGTGTCGGATGTGTTTAGAATTAACGTAGTAGAACAGACTGACGAAACAGACCTAACACACGTACAGGAACCGCATTATCGTGAAGCGATTCGAGATATCGTTAGGGGTATAGGCCGGAGAAGAAGCGAGACGTCGGAATAACCGCAAAAATAGTTTTGGAAAGCGACAAGCCGGTAGCGCGAAGACCGCGAAGACTGGCGCCGTCGGAAAGAAAGGAAGTAGATGATCTGATGGAAGCGTGGACAAACGAGGGTGTCATCAAATCGTCAGACTCGGAGTATGCGAGTCCGATAGGTGTAGTTAGAAAGAAAGATTTGTGTGTGCGTGCGGCTAGATGGGCCTTGTTACTAGGCGAGTTTAAGTATCAGGTGTCTCATCGGCCGGGGAAAAGTATGCAGCATGTAGATGCTTCGAGTAGGAACCCCCTGCCGAGCACTATGTATGTAACGGAGAGTGAAGACGGGCTGATTGCACGGTTGAGAAGGGCACAGAACAAGGACATTGAAGTCCGTAGGATTTTGGACGCCGCAACGTGCAGTCAGGCCGATGGGCAGGTAGTAAGAAACAATATTTTGTATAAGGAGTGTAAGGACGATGTGCTAATAGTAGTATCGAAGGCGATGCGGGCTCAAGTAGTCAGGCAAGCGCACGAGCGTGGGCATTTCGAGGTTACCAAAACAGAAGCTATGGTCAAGAAGGACTTCTGGTTCAAGGGGTTACGCGAAAAGGTCGAACACGTGGTATCCAACTGCCTTGACTGTAGCCTAACCGAACGAAACATAGGTAAGCTAGAAGGGAACCTGCGAAATTACAAGAAAAGAAGAAAGCGTGCGAAGCAGTACCGAAGGAAGGACCCGCACACACCTAGATTTCATGAAGCCCTGGGTCCTAAACGCCGAAAGTGACGCATCTGATGACAGCGAGATAGAAGGCAACATCTGAGGGCAGATGTTATTGCAGGATGGCCGAGTGTAGTATCGTGGACGAAAGGCCTAAGAAATATCGGGCGAACTATAAACAATGTCGCCAGAAAGTCGAAGCACCGACAGGCCCAACAATGTATCGTCGGTCTTTCGGTCGAATAGGTTACGCAAAAAAAGGCCTACGTGACTTTGACTACGAGCGGTTGCGGAGCACGTGCGTGGTGGGGCTAAGAAAAAGACAAAGGAACGATGAGTCAGTCGAAAAACAGAGTGTGATTAGAAAAGCAGAGTGCGAGTCGAAAAGCAGAGTGCGAGTCGAGGAGCCGTGTGCGAGTTGAGCGGAGACAGACGTAGCGAGTGGCGTTGCCGAGAGAGTGTGGATTGCGCTGTTTTCTGTGCGTTTGGCGTGAATAGTTCAGATTGAACAACAATCGTCTTTTTCTGTCTGATTAACATCTCTATTGTCCACTCTTTGTAAATACATTATATCACGATATTACAACATTATACTATAAAACGTAATACGTTATAAAGTTATACTATATAACATAATACGTTATAACTTTATACTATAAAACGTAATACGTTATAACGTTATTCTATGTAACGTCATACGTTATAAAGTTATACTATATAAAGTAATACATTATAACGTTGTACTATATAACGTAAAACGGTATAACGTTATACTATATAACGTAATACGTTATAACATTACACTATCAAACTGAATATGTTATAACGTTATACCATATGTCGTAATTCGTTTAAACGTTATTCTATAAAATGCAATACTTTATAATGTTATGCTCTATAACGTAATACGTTATAACGTTATACCATATAACGTAATACGTTATAACGTTATTCTATGTAACGTCATACGTTATAAAATTATACTATATAAAGTAATACATTATAACATTATACTATATAACGTAATACGTTATAACGTTATACCATATAATGTAATACGCTATAACGTTATTCTATGAAATGCAATACGTTATAACGTTATTCTATGTAACGTCATACGTTATAACGTTACACTATATAACGTGATACGATATAACATTATACTATATAACATCATACGTTATAACGTTACACAATATATCGTAACTCGTTATAACGTTATACTATATAACGTAATACGTTATAACTTTATACTATAAAACGTAATACGTTATAACGTTATTCTATAAAACGGAATACGTCATAACGTTATACCATATAACGTAATACGTTATAATGTTATACTATATAACGTCATACGTTATAACGTTACACTATATAATGTAATATGTCATTACGTTATACTATAAAACGTAATACGTTATTACGTTATTACTGTATAACGTAATACGTTATAACTCTATACTATAAAACGTAATACGTTATAACGTTATTCTATAAAACGTCATACGTTATAACGTTATTCTGTCGAACGTCATGCGTTATACCGTTACTCTATATAATGTAATATGATATAACGTTATACTATATAACGTATACGTTATAACGTTACACTATATAACGTAATATGTTATAACGTTATACTATAAAACGTAATACGTTATAACGTTATACTATATAACGTTATACTATATAATGTAATACGTTATTAGGTTACACTATATAACGTTAACGTTATATATACGTTATATATAAAACGTAATACGTTAACGTATACCATATAACGTAATACATATATACGTTATTACGTTATTCGTATACGTAACGTATATACGTTATAACGTTATTATAACGTGCGGAACGTCATGCGTTATAACATTACTCTATATAATGTAATACGATATAACGTTATATTATATAACGTAATACGGTATAACGTTATACCATATAACGTAATACGTTATAACGTTATACCATATAACGTAATACGTTATAACTTTATACTATATAACATAATACGTTATTACGTTATTACGTTATCCTATAGAACGTAATACGTTATAACGTTATTCTGCGGAACGTCATGCGTTATAACGTTATTCTATATAAGGTAAATCGGTATAACGTTATACTATATAACGTAATACGTTATTACGTTATTCTATCTAACGTAATACGTTATAAAATTATACTTGTCGGAGATAAGGTGACACCGGTGCCTTCCCTCTGAAACCTCGGGAAGATCCATAGAAACATTGTAATTAAAATCTACAGTTGTAACTAAACGATTTGCCGTCATTCTAACCAATTGTATTTGTTTAAGTCTTGTGACAATGAGCTTGGGCTCAAGGCGACAATTAGTCGCCGAACGTGGCCGCGGTCAACGGGACGAACTCTCCATCTAACAAAGGCATTAAGTAACCCTATAGCTCTCCTTAAAAGAAAGATTTGTAGCGGCACGTGGCAGTAAACATTCCAACGGTTTCTATCCCGTAGCTCGCCGCACGTAGATCCTATTCTCCGGGCAGGATGTTTACCAGATGCCGACGCGTCTCCGCAGTACGTGATCGGCTAGCCCGAGGACCGTTATAAACACTAATATCTAGGTACCTGAAATCCTTAAACAGATAAACAATCTTTGTCCTAGTTACAGGAAGACAGGAGAGACCTATTTTTCCACGAACGACGTCTCCCACTAGCAACCTTCCCTCGAGGGCGGCTAGCATCCTTTTCTAACTACCGATATGGAGATTGGCCAATTAGCAGCAACGTCAATTTCCCTTACTTTCCGAACGTAGGATATCCCCGACGAATCCGATGATCTCGTGTCCTTAGACACGCCCCATCATAGTTTTCCTCTGAGGTATCACCGGGACGGAAAGTCATTCTCTCTTGCGATTTTATCGACAAAAAGATTAACGCCTTACGGTCAGTGAATATTAACAAAGAATCCGACTTAGATTTTGCGAGTGCGTACGACTACCATCCCGTTGTCCGCGGATTCGTTATCGAACCTAAGGCCATTGTCACTAGCGTCGCGAGTGTGTGATCATTGTGAGTTTGTGTCAACTCTGTAACATTTTTGCGTGTGTCAATAAAAGTAACTTCAGTGTAAGAAAATGGATAGCTTCAGTGAAGAATCCTTACCTGTCCCAAGCCCCCGCCACGAGGACGACTCGGGCCCAGATTCGGACATTGACTCAACATATATATTACAATTATTTTATTTAATTACATATAAAATTTATATAAATTTATTTGAAGATTATTAATAATTTTTTTTATTTGATAAATTTTATAAATTTTTTAAATTTTAATATATTTTATAAGTTTCTATATTTTAAATTTTAATGTTTTAGCAAAAATTTATTTATTTATATATATATAAATATATAATATAAATGAAATAATTTAATGATTAGTAATTTAATTAGAATAATGTTAATAAATTTAATTTATAAATATTTTAAAAATATTTAATATTATTTTAATTAAATTTTTTATATATTAATATAAATATATAATTATAAAATTTTGAATTTATTTTAGACTGATGAAAATTGGTCACCTTACGATCGCGTTGGTTTATTTATGCTGGTCGAGGGGATACCGGTAAATTTCCATTCGCCTTTGTTAGACGGTTGCATGAAGCGGCGACATTGTTTTTGCCCGAAGTTTACTTATTATTATTACAGTATGTCCTAACGTTGTTGATACTCCGAGGCAAGATCACACGTGGCTCGATTTGTCCCTCAGCTCGTGTGTCGCTACAATATTATATAAATTTTTATGTATGGGATGCGCAACAAATTAAACGGGTCTGAAAAAAGCAAATTCTTGAACTAAAACAGCAACAATTATTAGTAGCAAAAATATCGAAAGTAATAAGAAGAAGTTGTAAAATACACGATTTCTTAAAAAATGTTGCAGATTATGACAAAAAGAAAAGCACTGGTCGGTCGTCATCGTTATCCGATCGTGATAAGCGAGCAATTTTGCGTGTAGCAAGTACCAGTACTATTTTCAGACGAAAAATAATCAACTTGGATGATCCTGATGGGATTATTTTCATGACATAAGAAAAGAGACAATGTCGGCAATTCGAAGACAAATAGGAGGAGGCAGCGTGATGGTTTGGGCCGGCATCAGTTATTTCGGCAAGACATGTATCAAGTTCATCGATGGGAGAATGAATAGTGTCCGGTACATAAATTTATTCAACGAACAAATAAATAATCATGCAGAACGCGTTTCTGGACCTGATTACATCTTTCAACAAGATAATGCACCTGTACACACATCAGGATTGGTCCAATCATACTTTAATGCAAATATATATCTGTTTTGCCGTGGCTAGTACGCTCCCCGGGCCTTAATGTTATTAAAAATTGCTGGGCAGAACTTGTTCACGGCGTATACGCGAATGGAAAGCAGTGTCAACACGTACAAGAATTAAAAAATGCAATTGTACGCGAATGGGATACATTGAGTCAAAATTATATTCAGAAACTACATAAATCGATAGCAAATCGTACAATAGAAGTAATAGAAAATAAAGGGGGATGTACTCATTTTTTTTGTTACACACTAAATCTCATAATATTTTTAATTATTTTCAACAAACCGCATATCCTGAGCTCATAATGTTTTGATACTATACGTTACAGACGAAAAACGTTACATGCGTCATTGAGTAATTGAAGATAGCTCACATGGGCTATCTCTTTCATGGGCATGATCGCATTCAAAGATCATGGTTTATATAAAATAAGTAGTTACATTGAAAGGCAAGAATCGCACGCTAAAAATGTGGGAAAAATGACAAATAAGGAAAAATTCCACAGGATCTTAGGGCATGTAAACTTTAATTATTTAGATAAAATGTGTAAAAAAAAATTAGTTGAGGGAATGCCAGAAAATTTTGAGTAAGTACAATTAAAATGTGGCACACGTGTCCAAAATAAAATGCACAATTTACCGTTCCAAAATAACCGTAGTAGAGCACGCGAGATTTTCGAATTAGTACATACCGATTTAAATGGACCTCATAAAAATACCGGGTTTGATGGATCTAAATATTTCTTAACATTTATAGACGATTACAGTAAGTGCGCATTGATTTATACTTTGAAATCAAAAGATGAAGTTTACATTTGTTTCCTTGATTATACCAACAAAATGGAAAATCTTACTGGTAAGAAGATAAAGAGATTAAGATGCGATAATGGAAAAGAATATATGAACAAAAACATGTACAATCTAACTAGGGCAAAGGAAATTGTCGTGGAACCATGCCCACCTTATGTTCACGAATTAAATGGAACAGCTGAGCGCTACAATAGAACAATTATGAATTCCGCTAGATGCTTATTACATGATTCAAAGCTGAATATTAAATATTGGCCGGAAATAGTTAGAGCCGCGGCGTACTTAAAAAATAGGACCATTACGAACACATATGAAAATAAAACACCATTTGAAATATTTTTTAAAAGGAAACCGAATATAAATAATTTAAGATTGTACGGAAGTAGAGTTTTCGTAAGAATACCTGAAATTAAAATAAATTCGAAATGGGACAAAATAGCAGACACTGGGATACTTGTAGGTTATGAAAACATTGGATATAGGATCCTAGTTAATAATAAAATTATAATTGCAAGGCACGTAGAATTTATAGATGAAGATGATAATTTAGACGGATTTCAAGGAGAAGATGAATCAGACAATGAAACAGAAAAGGATTTTGACGAACATTCGGATTCAAACGAAATTCATGAAAATGAAATAAATGACGAAAAGGTCGAGCAGGTTGCAATAAAAGCGGAGAGAAAGTTAAGTAACAAATCAGAAAGAAAACTTGAGGACATAGAAAATAATTTGAGAAGGTCAGGACAGGGAAGAAAGAAACCTCAAAGATATGGCCAAACGAGCTCATATTTCATTTATGTGAATGTAGTTAGCGCAGACAGTCCTCAAACCTATGAAGAAGCTTTAAGTGGAGATGACAGCGGTTCATGGAAAGAAGCAATGGATCGAGAAATGAATAGTTTAATCAAAAATAAGACCTGGCAACTAGTAGAGAAACCAAAAGACAAAAAAGTATTAGACTTGAAATGGGTATATACGAATAAATCTGATAATCGTAAGAAAGCACGATTAGTCGTTCGAGGCTTCCAACAAAATGAAGTACTGGAAGACTTATACTCTCCAATGGCAAAAATGTAAACGTTGAAGTTATTACTATCTTATTGTTGTCAATATGGTTTGACGATTATGCAAATGGATGTAGAAACAGTATTCCTAAACGAAACTATAAAATCGGAAGTATTTGTAAAACAACCTATAGGTCACGACAATAAAAGCGGGAAAGTATGTAAATTAACAAAAACGTTATATGGATTGCATGAAAGTTCAAGAGCTTGGTATGAATGTTTCCACGAGTATATGAAAAAATTAGGATTTCAAAGAAGTAAGAGTGATTATTGTCTGTATATGAAGTATGAGAGCGATGATGTTATATATTTAATTCTATTCGTAGACGACTTATTAACATGTGGAAAAAACAAAAGAAAAATCCATGAGATTAAAAACAAATTGTCAAACCAATTTGCGATGAAGGACTTAGGTGAAGTAAAGACTTACTTAGGAATAAACATTGAATACGATAATAAGAAGTGTAAGATGAAATTAGATCGAAGTAGTTATATAGAGTCATTAGCGAGACAATATAATATAGAAAATAGTAAATTTTACATCAATAGTATAATTTACATCAATGGAACAAAACTTAAGTTTAGAACCCGCACAATCAGCCTCAGACGATATAAGATATAGAAATCTCATAGGAGCTTTATTATATATTAGTACTGGAACAAGATTAAACGTTAGAGATAGTGTAAACTATTTAAGTCGATTTCAAAACAGTTACAACGAGACCCACTATAAATATGCATTGAGAATTTTGAAATATTTATATTTAACTAGGAAATTAAAATTATAAAAACTTATAAAAGAAATTTGAATGCTGAAGTTATTGATTGTTTTGTTGACGCTGATTGGGCTGGAGATAAAGTAGATAGAAAATCCACTACGGGATTTATCATAAGATTTTTCGGAAACGCAATTTACTGGAAATCAAGAAAGCAAAGTGGCGTGACAAAATCATCAACAACCGCCGGGTATGTAGCTTTATCGGAAGCTGTGAGCGAAATTAAATTTGTAAGAGAATTGTTGAAAGATTTCAAAATAATGATCGAGACGCCAATAAAAATTTACGAAGATAATTCTGGAACGATTGCGATATCAAAATTTGGTAGCTTGACAAAAAATTCTAAGTACATTGAAGTTCATTTCCATTTTGTGCACGACAGTTACGAAAATAAAGAGATTGACATTATAAAAGTAGATGCAGAAAATAATGTAGCTAATGTTTTAACGAAGGCTATAGGGAGAAACAAATTTGAAAATTTTAGATTACTTTTAAGAATAGTTTGATTGACTTATAAAAGGAAATGAATATGCAGCACAAAAAATTGAGGAGGTGTGTTGAGATTTGTATAATTTTCTGTGCTGGACTGGGTTAAGTGCGTAGTAGAGATACTTGTATGTGGGTATCAGTGTGTGGAGGTATGTGTGTGGGCGGCGTCTCGAAAGCAGATCAATGTAAACTGTTCAGTCGGTTAACAGTCGGGTATAGAAGAAAGTGGTGAGACGCGTGCAAGTGTGTATCGATGAATATATAAGAAATCCTCCATAAAATAAATATATTACTACTCTAATTTTAATCCTCAGTATCAATTTAGTGTTCCTATAACATTATTTCGGCTTCAAAGATCGACAATTCTCAACATTAGTACAAAAATCTGAGCAAACCAATAATCAGATTACCCACTACTAAATCTATCAACATTCTATTCCTCAGAAGTTCTCCCAGAAAATTTTAAGTACGCGCATCGTATCTTTTTAAAACCTATCACATCATTGATCGCGTCTCGCCGCTAACAGAATCTCTAGTACCACTATTCGCCAATTTTCACTAGCCCTTTTATTGCCATAACTTGAAAGCGTATAAATGCCAGAAAGAATATCTCCACGTCCCGTAACCGGAGGCATTTCATTTTCCAGAATTGTTGAATTTCGCGTTGTACGCCTGGAAAAGGGGCGAGAGTACACGTACGCGAGCCCACTACGATTAATCATTCTGTTTTTCGATGCTGCCTCTCCCGACTTCGTGCTACCTCGTTTTTTTTCGTTTTCGGCCAGTTATAATGGAGGAGTCGGGGGTAATTGTTTGCTCACAGTACGAATAACAAGGGCGTCAAAAGCCGGACGAGCCAGCAGATTCGTTAGGCAAGTATTTAACGAAAAATGACGCGGCGTTTCCCCGAGCTGTCTCCACCCATTCTCGTCCGGTTAGTTTGTGTTTTAACTCGTTACGTCCATCCCTTTCATCGATCAAAAAAAGAACTACTACTACTACTACTACTAAATACTAAAAGCGAGCATAATGACAAAGTAGTAACAAGAATGACTTCCCGTGCTCTGGATAGTCCAGAGGATGCGGAGTCATTGGTAGTTACCTTCTTCTATGGCAGTTTGCCGGGCTTCTTCGGCTCGTAACCTCTTCTTTCTTCGGGCGCAATGCCCACTGAAACTTACATCTAAGCTCGAGACTTTCTAAATAGCAAACCAAAAAATAAAGTACAAAGGTGAAATAAAAAGATAAATCGCGGAAGCTGATCCAAGTGCACATAAATGAACAACGATCATATAGCGATCGCTGTCCGTTCGCATCTGCATGCTCGAGCAATATTAACGTTCGTTTCGAAAACTACTCGCGATCACGACCGCGAAATTAAATAAATCGACGAGCAAAGCCAGACGCGATGACACGTTCCATTCGTGTCAGCTTTACCGTCGATTATTCGAATGAAATTCCCTGAAGCAGGTTGGTCACTCGAAAACGCGTCTACCCGATCAGAGGTTCACCTCCACGGTTCTCACACATATCACCAGGGCGCAAGAGCCTCCACTAGAGAGAATGTCCCGAGATGCCTCCAACACCCGAGCTTAACACGCAACATGTACACTCTAATTTACGTACCATTTTCCTGAAATCGACTGACGAAGGCTAGTGACCATTGCGCAAAAAGTGATAAAACACATCTAAAGAAATTATATCGTTAAAATAAATATAAGTAAACTTGGAATTATAATTGTAATTTACAGCAATATTAACAGCGTGTTACGCTTAATCGTGTAGCTAATATTACCACGAATTGTGATTGTATTGATACGTCTCCACATTTTTCGTATCTTAAGTTGTAGCGAATGAGAAGAACGACGCAATTCCACAGCCTAACCACACACACACACACACACAATGTGGAAAATACGTCGTGCACGATACCCTAACACATGGTCAGCAGCTGAGAAATTTTTGCATTAATTATAGTCATCGTGCCCAATGTCTTTTTCCCATTCAAGTAACACCTGAGCACGTGAATGACATCCTGTCAATGGGCACGGCAATTGTTAAATCTGAAAATCCTAATCTAAAAGCATGATTAGTTTGTCTCATTTGTATTTAACGGACTAACGTCCTTTGATTTTACATTTTATTACTTCCTTTTGGATTATAATAACTCTGCTTTATTAATTTAATAAATTACTGAAATTTTAATATTATCAAAAAAGTAACATTAATTGAAAAAAGACTAAGACTCGATGAAATAGAATAATTGTCTCTAAATGCATTACCAAGATAGAAATAATCTTCGGCAATCTCTTCGTCAAAGCACATTTCCAAAAATGCAGAAACAGCGTTCAAAATTATTGCTTTGTTTCAAAAATCTGCCTGTCGCGAAGTTTCTTCTTGCACATAAAATTTCACACATTCTTGTACGGAAAAGAAATAAATTTTAATTCATATTTTAAATTCTACTTACGTTTATAGTATCTGAAGTCAAACAAAAGAATGTGATATATTATAATTAATATTGTCACAAAATGAATGTATCGCGTATTGCATGTATCGTCATTATCATTGAGTAAAAATTGCATCTTTCATTCCAACGAAATCGGAGGGCATCCGATTTTTCCTTCGGTACCTCTTATTTATACTAAAATTCATTGCTTAAGATTAAGTGTATTTATGTCATACAAGTATATTCGTCTAGATATTTGCCTTTTGCAAATATTTATACTGAATACTATTATACATATTTGTCAGTACCACGAATATATTCTCAAATTTATATGTTTAAACTAATTATTAAAAAATTAATGATTATAATCGCGATGTGTAAGAAGACCTATCCTGAACTAATAAATAAAGATATGAAAAAAAATGTTACTACTCACGGGTGTAAAAAATACCCGCGGTCACTATGCTCGCAAAAAATTCTACATAATACAACCAGTCACCCGTGCCGATTCGGACCTTTCATCCTACGACATAATTGAGTGACCGGAGGAACAAAAACGCATGCGACTCACCATTAGAAGCGAAGAAGCGGAAAACGTTCCCATCGACACTGCATTATCTCAGCAAATATCATTTCAAAGACTAACATCAGGCAGGAACTGTCGAAAATCAAATGGTGGAAATGGAGGTTATGAAAAATCTGTTACAACACAAAATACGATAAGTGATCGCTGATTATTTGGAATGTTGGAGATTGTGAAAAATGGAAATTTATTACACTCCTAACTTTAGTAATAATAAAGATTGAAATTCTAATAAACATCCATAAATGTAAAAACTGAAACTCTAATATAAAAGTTTAAAATCTAGAAATCAAAAATCTAACGATTTTTTAAATATATTAGTCATTTGTTTTATAATTTGGTATTAAGACTTTAACACTTTTTTTATTTTAATAGAAGAATAATCTTAGAAAACCCTAACCTATGAAATTTTCAATCAAATTGTATTTCTTAATCAATAGTATTGAAAGCAAAATATACAGAATACACATAATTCAAGTAAGATATGTGAAGTTACTTACATTCTTGGCTTTTGAGCCATCGTTGGAGCATTCCCAAAAAGACAAAGAAGTTTAAGCTGTGATATGTCTATAACAAAACAGAAAATATCATTAATATTGTTAATACACAATGATAAGCATGGAAATTTAACAACAATAAAGACTAAACTCTGATAAGTATATAAATTGAAACTCTAATATAAAAGTTTGAGAATAAAACATTCACTGATTTTTGATACGTATCAGACAGTTTTATTGTACCTTAATGTTAAGATTTTAAGACTTTATTTCAATTAAAAAGGACATTTACAGCTTTCTAAATTATCAATCGTTTTATTGTATAATTAACAGCGTAGATAATTGTTTGATAAAATTTGACTACTTTCGCGTGTGATTATTTAATTGAATTTAATCAAAACGACCGTGATTGGAAAATATTGAAAAATACTTTTGCGGAGCAAACACTGACTCTACAAACCGCATTGCACGCGGTCAAAAATATTCCCTAAAAATAGAATTGTTTATGGGTAGTGTGGGGTGGGATGGGATGGGGAGTAGAAAAGAAGCGAAATATAGTTTCGATGTCTTTCATCTTTTCTCTATCAAACGTTTATTTAGAAAATAGTGCTACTTTTCTTTTACGTATGAAAAATATTAATTTAAAATTACAACATATTTCTAGATATCGAACAAATGTTTGCGAATACCATGAATGCAATGTAAGCAGTTGCAAGAATTATACTATGAATGTTCGTTACTAGAATATGAGATATACACTCCACTAATACACTAGAATACAGTTGAAAATATTTGCAAGATTTCGAAAGTTCACAACTAAATATACTTAAATAATACTACAGAAACGCATGCGAAATTTTGTTTTGAAGTACTTGAGTTTACTTGCGCGTCATCTCTATCAAAAAAAATATATGTTACGAAGTTAAAAAATATAGTAATGTATAATGCGAAAAACACAGTAATGAAAGTAATAAAGAACCGACGCCACCAATAGGTTATAATACGTTACAAACCTGACGCAACGCTATCGACGTTATCGGTACGAAATGAGACGACTAAATGACTCTTTGTACGTTAGTTTCGCCGAGTAACTTACAAAGTGTGAGGGAGGGGGGAAGGGGGACACAAGAGCCGGTGGCACAAGCAGCTACGCAGTTAACGATCTAGACAAAGAAATGTATACATCAACAAAAACATTCCTATTCTACGAAGCACTTTCTTTCGAATTACGCAGCAGGATCTTTCGATTGCGCAGCACAATTCTTTCTCTACGTCGATATTTACAAATATCGTACAATAATTCGTAGCCCTACTGGCAACATCACAGACACATTTGTCTAACTTATTACTTTAGTTACCTTACTTTATAATCTTAATTTCGTTAAACAAAGCAAGATTGAAACAACAGCATGGAGAAAGTGAAAAATTACTTAAAATTACTGTTCCGCAATGACACAGTATGCAGATGAAGTCTTAAGCGCTTTTTGAGTGCGTATTCGCTTTTAATACTAATATAAAAATAATAAAAGTGGAACGATATTTATTTTTAAGTCCAAAATGTAGTAAGAGAATAATTTTTTCACGGTTGAAAGTTTGAAGTCCATTGATATTTTCTGTATATCATTTTTATTATCACGACGTAATACCTGAAGTTTTGACCGATCTAATGATTTTTATTCTTAGAAATATCCTGAATGAACGGGGAATTAAGAAATGTGTAATGAAGGATATAAATAATGGAAATTAATTATGGTGGAGGAATCAACGAAGAAAAGTTATTTTGCTAATTATTATACGAATGAATATTCAAAATGTCGCTCAACGACTACTAAACTATTTAATTAACACTAACCTCACCACCCCTAGTCAAATGACTGGTTTAAATATCTAATTTAAAATTGTACATTTATCGTTATATCTTTTGTTCATTTAGCTTTACGTGAATTTTTATATTCTCCGATTAATTGATTTCTCAACTTTTAAAACCAGTTATTTGACCGGGCCTGGTGAGATTAGTGTCAAAAGCCAGCCTGATATTTTCTTCAATTTCTGATCTTCGGTTGATTTTCAGTATTTTGCATTCACTTTTCACCAAAAATTAGATGTGACAAACGAAATGCAATGTAAGACTGCTAACGTTTAGGTCATGTTGCTTCTAATTGCAACGGACTGTCGCAGCGTTAAATTCAACGATGAATTACGATCCAGATGCAAGTATTGATCCAGATTTCTGTATCGAAGAAAGCAAGGATAACACAAATCAACCTTGTTGCGTTTCGTGTAAAAGTTTTGGTCATCCTGTTCACATCAAGATTGCTCTCTCAACGCTTATTGTCAGTGTTAAAAAGGCAATGGCAAAAGAGAATGTGGAATATTAACGAAGAGCGAAACAAATAAATACGATTCGTAAGTATTAGTAGCGGAGTAAAACGAACTAAAATAAAGTTCGCAATAGTTAGAATCAGAATCGCCAAGAATACTAGTTTCTTTATTATTTCTGTTTATGCAACTTGTTCAGCAAAGACCGAGTTTACCAATGAATTAGACGTACTTGTATAATTTATATCATATATATTATTATAGATATTATTTCTATTATTATATATATATATATATATATCTTTTTAAATAATTGTTATTTTATTGCAGGAGATCTCAATTTCGAACATATGGAATTTGGCAATTTGCGTAACAATAATCGTAGAGTTTTTTTTATTTAATTTTGTTGTTCTCCTCGGTTCTATATGAACCGAAACGGATGTTATATTTCGAGATATTAATATAATATACATAGTTTTTGTATTGTTTTATATTTGGCTTTTTCTATCCGATTGAGTTTCTGTTCCCTTCGCGTATCCTACGATATTTAGCTTTTCATGAGTGAAACTGTTCGAAAGAAGAAGATATCTGAAGAGATACAAACGCGAAGAAATGAGGAGTCAACGAATGAATGCATGACAGCCAGAAACAGTTGCAGTTTCAACTTCATAGATCCTATACCGCATTTTGTTCCAAAACCACATCATTCATAGATCTTGTTATCATCGATTCAAGAATGAATATTTTAGATTTAATAGATAATAGCTTTGTTAGTATCTCTAGATAAAACAGTGATCATCTGGCGCTGTGATGCAGGTTTTTCTTTAATGCAGGTTATAATATTCTCCTTGATAATGAATCTGTTGATTCTAACACGAGATATGAATTTTCATAAATTCATAAATTTTCAGAAATTCAATTCGGAAATTCTTTCGAGACTTTATCTATCGAAACAAAAACTGTTTATACCAAACAGGCGACATTTATCCCTCGATGATGTGTGTACATCAGGAAATCTGTCCTGGAATTGATAAAGTTACTTCCAAGATTTTTAATAATGCGAATCAAACAGGTAGATACATCGATTCCTATACATTGCATCCCTAAAGTTAAAAAGTAATTGCCTTATATTATTACATAGATTTCGACGTTTAAATAGCATCCATGCTCATAATACTCATTCTGAGTTTCACAAACTTTTTATTGGAACTTAAAAGACAGTGTGTGTTCTTGCGTTGTTACTAGGGCTCAAGGCATCCAACGTTTTATTTTTTATCTCGTTATCTCCGAGTACATATCTCCACTCTTGAAGCTTTATATTTTGTTATCTCGGAGTGTATCTTCATATTTCTTCAACGTTTGTGCTAACGTTGTATTCTGTAAAATTAAAAAATTACAGAAAGAGACATAACGAAAGAGCTACGTAACCCAAAGAGAAGAATGAAAAAACGTTTGGACTACAATGAAAGATCGTTAGAACATTCGTTATAGCGTAAGTATCCCATAGCATTTCTTGATCCCTTTCGTTTTATATTCGACTCTTTTATAATTATATTATATAATTGATTAATTATTATCAAAACTAATTATTAAAAATTGTTGTTAAAATTATTATATTATTTTATTGGATTATATTTAATAATTATAATTCACTTAATTATAATTCAGTAAAATAATGTAAAACAAAAAATGTCGTACATCTACTATTTCCTCATAAAATGAAAGTAACTTTTGGAACAACCTAATAATTTAGCTAACTTTTAACTGTTATAACTTTTGAGTTGAGATGTTTAGGGCAGGTCTTTCTAAACTATGGTAACATAATGTTGTTATATCTATATTTAGAGGTAGGATCGCCTTGGTTATTACTTTATTATTCGGATGGAAAACACCACATTTCTCGGAGTCGAAAAACCTTTATTGCACACACTTGGAAGGGACACGAACGAATGAACGAAAAGGATGTCTTAAACTATCGATCTGGTCTATCGGCCGTGTCTAGTAACATCTTCTAGTTATTCCCTTTTGTAACTAGCCGTCAGCATATAGATGGCGAGCGAGAACATACGTTGTCATTTTCAACACATAATTATGGGACCCTGAAAATTTTTGCGATTGTCACACGTCCGTGAAACAAAAAATGTCAATCATCTGTCATTAAAGAATCAGAAAGAACTGAAAATTATGTTTGGTGTTGTAATATCGGAAAATAAAGATGGAAATTTTTTCCCGGTTGCTCACAATTTATTAATATTAAATTGAATATACAAATATAAATTGGACAGAAAACGATATTTATTTAACTTTACAGTTATTTGGTCACTGTCGTCACAACGAATCTAACACACACACACACACTCTCTCTCTCTCTAACAACTCTATCAATTCTCTCGACTCTACTCTTCGGTGTCTCGATTAGGGGGGGGGGGGTTAAAATTTTTTTTTGCATTTTTTAGTTGAATGCATAACATCTTAAGAATATTGTGTCAAAATTTCAAGTCGATTGGAACAAAATTGACGAAGTTACGAGTATTTTTGTACATGGCGGATTTTATTACCTACCCGATCCAAGCGTGCTATTGTTACTTCGCAGACGTTTTTTTCTCCATATAATACCTAATCTTACCTCCAGATATATTTATAGTACTTAACGACTTAAGTACAAAACTCCTTATACCTGTACTGTATATTTTGTCAGTGTAGAGTAAAAAATTTTATGTAGGAGTAAATATTCAATTTTCATTAAGTTTTGTGTTAAATTATTACTAAAATGCCTAAAAGTTACTAGATCTGATAGACAATCAACTAGTTCGAGATTATAGCGACCTAGAAAAATTGCACCGCCGCATAATACGAAGGCACTTTAACAAGTAGCGCGTCAGATAAAAAAATATAAGTGACCGTTGAAGATCAGGTTACGAAAGATCGTGAAAAATATTATGGGATAATTGATTTTTTATTAGTCTTTTCAACAATTGCTACGCTAGTGAAGAGGTAAGCCGATAAAATTCGTTTATGAACGTTTTATACCAGATTTTTTAGTGTTCAAAACTTTAAAGCGTTTTCCCCACAACTCACGTTTTCAAAGTCGGTGCCCTCAATTACTTCAAAACTACTGCACCCATCCTTTTGAAATTTTGAAGACTATTTCTGTACATAATTTGCCAGGTAACGCTGCAGAAACTTTTCAAATTTGTTAATTATTTTTATTTTGAAATAACAAATTAGCCGAAAATTTTCGCACAAAATCGCGTTTCACCCATCAAAGTGTTCGGAAAAAGTTAACAATTAAAATTTCGAAAAAAACCTTCGCAGCGTTACCTGGGGAAGGCTGTTACCTAACGAATAAACTTCAACTTTTTGATTTCTGATGCTCCAACACCAAGTTCTGAGGGGTACTGCAATTATACTTTTTTCCGAGACACGTCCGAATAATTGCTGCCATTCCCGTATTTTTTAATATTTCTCCGTGAAAATTTTACACAATATTCTTCGAATGTCATACTTCAATGTACTATTGATTTTAAAAAAGAAATTTTAACTGTATCGTCAGAAAAAATTCACAAAGACATGCCTTTTTTTGTACGAATTAACCTTAACCCCCCCCAGCTCTATCAACTCTACTCTTCGACGCCTTGAAAAACGAAACCGTCCTTCTCGTCTAACGTTGTCTATTGTTTCCCTCACACCTATGTAAGAACTAGGTGACTTTAATCACGTTGGCACTCTTAAATGTAAACGAACCACAGAAAGTCGACGTATACGGTTTTTATCTATTTTCAACCGATCTCTAGTTCAAACTACCTTACGATATTACAGTATCATACATTATAAACATTGGAAAAAGTAACAAAAATTACAATCACTGAATTCCAAGGAATTCCAGGTTAGGTAAATAGGCGATTATAATCCAGTAACATTAAAAAAGAAGGAAAAATACTAAGCTACACGAATAAGTATTTAATCAGTAGATTTGTTATGTCTAATGTACGATTAATGTATTATGTTATGTTAATGTACAATTTTGTAGAAAATATAAAAAGAAAATTCATATACACTATCAAACATACGTTTGTGTACAACTCTAAAACTAAAACGGAGCCTATTATATGTATGTAATATCGTGATATAATGTGTTTACAAAGAGTGGACAATAGAGATGTTAATCAGACAGAAAAAGACGATTGTTGTTCAACCTGAACTATTCACGCCAAACGCGCAGAAAACAGCGCAATCCACACTCTCTCGGCAACGCCTCTCGCAACCTCTGTCTCCGCTCGACTCGCACTCTGCTTTTCGACTAACGCTCCGGCCGTTGCCGCATTCCGTTGTCTTTTTCCTAGGCCCACCGCACACGTGTTCTGCAGGCGCTCGTGGCCAGGGTCACGTAGGTCTTTTCCACGAAACTATGCACTTGAAAAGACCGATGACACATTGATGGGCCCGACGACGCCTCGGCTCTCGCGACATTGTTCATAGTTCGCCCGATATTTCTTAGGCCTTTCGTCCACGATACTACATGTATAAGAAAAAGTTGTTCAGAATGACGATCTTGACAACATATTTCTTGGTCATGGAAACAGGAAGCTAGTAGCTTTTCGATAGCTCCACCATAGTTGCTGATGTTTCGAGTTTTCGACCAAGCAACTTGTTTGTGATAAAAAACTTTTACGCGATAAGTCATATTGGAATAAAAATTACGATGAGTATAGTGGCGGAAGACAAAGACAGACGATATAACGCGTGGTACATGCTCGATATAGCTTAAATTGTTCCATGTTTACGAAGAAAATTCTGACGGAGGTCGGTCTAATGGAATACGCGGATAGGCGACATAGTGGAGATTCCAAGGAAGCAGCATCGTTCATCCAAGGCGGATACTGCCATTGGAAACGAAAGAAGACGAAGACAATCTACCAGGAGAAGCTGAGAAGATTCGCCATCCGCGAAGCAAAGCGCTCAACGAATTTTGAACTTACGAGAACGAGTAATGCGGGGCGCGCTTGAAATGGCAGCAAACCCCGTTCTCGATCCTTATGCCTTGAAACGGGATAGAAGGAAGAACGAGGTTTACGACGGAAGGAATCTGTGGAAACGATCGACCTTCGATAGTCCTCGAACGAAAATAGTGACGGCTACAACACTAGCAACACATGCTCACTCACCACGATAATACGATGCAATTCCCAAAAATTGACAATTTTTTTATGAAGATGGAAATGCCTAGCTGAAAAGATCCTTTTATCTCGTAATGCGGTTTAATATAAATTGTTTATAAATTTTTGTTAATATAAAAAGTATCGTTGGATGACAGTTAAAGATTGGAAAGTGACAAGTGTAATATGCAAATTAAAGAAATTAATAATGATGATTTTTATCTAAAAATGTACAAAAAAGAAGAAAATTATTTTCTGCGTCAAATAAGCAATCAAATGTTCCGGCACAAGAAAATAGCACAGACATGATATCGTTTGGTTTTGATGTACACAATTGGAATTCCTGAAATATACCTTCTAAATGGCTGAAATAATTTATGGAGAAGGGAACAGTAAAATGTTAACATAAAGTAAAAACGAACAAAATTGGGAACAAAAATGAAACGTTAGATTACAAAAATTGACAATTTTTGTGGAAAATGGAAATGGGGTTTAATGTACATTGTCGGATGACAGTTAAAGAATAAACACTGACAAGTAAAATATCTAAATTAAAGAAATTAAAGAATGAAAACCTGGCGGGCTCATATTTGCTTAGTTGTAGTTTTCAGATTTTTAACACCTTCAGAGGCTCTCCATCTGATTACGTAAATCTCGAACTCGCGACTTGAGTCAAATAATCTTCCATGTTTATCTTGTAATCATCAGAGAATTCTTTTCCGTGCCTTTATTAGAACTTTCTTCACCCAAAAAGTTCATCCAAGAGAAGAGCCAAAACCAAATAGAGCTTATTCAAAGTAGGTTATTCAAAGTTTTCTTTCGCTTAGTTTGCATTTTTTTACAAGTTTTTAGGATCATTTCCAGGTGGCGAGATAGAATTTTATAATTTTGTTTTGCCTATTTTTCGATCAATACAATGACGAATCTGGAGCGTTTCGTAAAATATCATTTAGACCCAAGTCACTATGAAATCAGGTATTTTATTAGAAGAACGTTACGTTCTCATAAAGCACGTTCATCCCTGGAATACTAATGTGGTATTATAGAAGCGCAAAACAAATTCTTCTGATGTATTATAATGTTCTTTCAGTACCAGCATCGCCTGTAGGTGATCGTCTTCTCTTTTTAGCAATTTACAGCTACTGAGAAATAATCTCTATGTAATTACTGATTTTTAATATACCATATCTTGTATTTATGATAATTAAACGTACTATGCGTTTATTATAATTTATGAAAAGTAGTTCTTACCTTAATTTATCTGTGCCTCTGAGCACAAAGCATGGATTTTACGTTTATGCGGCTCACAAACAGAATTCAAAGATCATCTAATAAAATTAGAAAATACAACTTTCTACTTAATCAAATTCTAACACGAAAGGAAATATTTGAATCTTGGTATATCATGTAAGATTGATACTTATTGCATTTATTTAAATTTATTTAATTAATAACATTCTATAGTTGTCTTAAATTAATATAAGTGCAAAGTTAAAAACATTCAATGCATATTGGTAAATTGAACTTTATATTTCAGTGGAATAACTTTTCTCCCCTATTAAAATTATTAATTATTAGTATTTTTTATGAGCATAGCTAACATAAACTGTTTGCAGAAATAAAAAGTAAGAAGCGATTCAAGTAATTTGTTAAAAGAGTGTCTGTCGTTAAAACTATCAAACGAAGCAACAAAAGTAAAGAGAAAGGACTTAGAACTGGATGTTATTGCTTAACCTTGCTGCGATCTTCAGGTTTTTGTCCTTACTCCTTTTTTTTTCAAGTTTGCTGACTTTAACTTGCTTTGAAAGTATCTAACAACATTGTTACGCATATGCTTGTTTGCGTTCTCTTAGCATTATACCTTTGACAAAAGACTATCGAAATATTTACATATAAAGTCTTTGGTTCTTTTTTATCTAGTAATGTTAAGACACAAGTTAACGATGGAAATCAATCATAGAAGGGAAATATTTCGAAACCTTGACTGACAGCAAAGTCGAATAGAAAGATAAATAAATATAAAATTACGCTATGACAGCTTTGTTCTTGTTCGAAATTATAATAATTAACCAATAAGGTTTCTGAAACATGCTGGGCATATCGGCAGTGGATGCTTATGGTCTACATTCCAACATTTAGGGACGCGTTGATACAAAATTATATTACACGATGTATACACTAGATGTTACATATGTAAATAAAAGAGAAAACAGTTCGAAAAAGTTTGTTTGCAAACGACACTATCGTCATATATGCACAATTTGTTCTAAATAAATAGCTTTAATAGAATGTACCGGATATTTGGACTAACAGACGCCAACGATACAATTACGATTATTCTGTATTTTCGACTTCTTTTTCGCGGAGAATCACCCCCTTCCGCTTGTACCACCAAGTTACCAACCACCCTGTATATACTGTACAAAAGATATACAACGCGGAGGATGCCATAATGTGGTAGTAACAATCTTTCGTGGGTGAAAAGATTTCAAAGATTTTAAGGTCGTCTGCATTTTTGCTAATTATTTGCCCTACTTTTTTTATGTCTAGTATATCAGAGCGTGTTGGGACGATTTCAACGACACCTAATACAAGGTAGTTCGAGGGTAAATAAAAATGTAGGCAACAAATTTTACGTCGTAATAAGTGTCCGAAGTAGAAGAAATAGGTTTCTGTTTATATCGATGGAACGTCGGAATCGGCGGGTCGCCGAAGTCCGTATATTTTTATCACCTTGGATTACTTGTAGCGCGTGTTGGCAGGAGACATAGTAAAAACTGTAAATAACGATCGACATTGCTAAAACATTTTACTATGAAAGTGGAATTTTCATTTACTGAGCAAGTATGTAGATATGCTGCATGTGTATGAAAGGACTCAGCAGAATCTAGTAACGTCACAAGCACTGTATGCTGAACCCTATCCAGATTGCGCCCACCCTTCATGCTGTATGTGTCATATGTAAAAAATTAAGAAACACTGAATGCTTAAATACACGAAACCCTAGACGTCGTTTAGAAAATTATGACAAAAATGAGAAAGAAAATTATTTTGCAAATTGTACATTGTAATGCGTACGAATGATAAGTTTTCCTCCATTGGATCTTATTTAAATTTTAATAATCATTCTTCTCGTCCGCCAAAATGTTCATGTTCCAAGTTGTTTGAAATACTGAAAATGTCACATTAAAATAATCGACTAATTATTTAGATAACAGGTACAATTTGTGATACTTTGAATGCTGGTACGTAACTTTTGTGGAATATGTTAAAAAGAATCTTTTCTTTCTACATGCAATATAATATACATTTCTGCAATTATAGAATCTAAAAGCAGCTGCGACTTCTCGCGATTTGCTTAGTTTTATAGACCGAAAGTCATAAAGACGCTCGCTTTGAAACCTGACGCTTTTTCTCATTAAAATTATGTAATGACCCAGTTATTGACCTTTATGTCCCAATTCATACAAAATACATCGTGTCATAAGTAGATCGTATTTTTGAGAAACAATTTTATTTCGACCAGGTATCAGCTTTCTGTTTTTAGATTACTATATTATTATCCTTGCACTATTATCCTAACGTTTAAAGTGAAACGTAAACCACGATAAATTTCTTTTACGTCAATACTGTTTCGCCGGGAGGAACAAAAATTGTGAGAATTTTCGTAGGTCGTTTTATGACACGCACGTTCAGAGACAAGATGTTAACTTTCAAGCCACGATCTTGCCATTCAGAATGATCTCTTTCAACAATGGAATAGTTATCTGCAATATCATTTTGAGATATTCAAAGTTAGTTAGAATTTCTTTTCGTTTATAGAATCGCGATATTTACGAGTATGCTATAAAACCGATGCTACACAAACTTCATTTTTAATATAGAATAAAATGACACCGAAAAGAACGATTATTTTATTTCCGTTAAAAGCGGACAATGCTTTAAAAAAGTGATATTGGACGCTCTTTTTCCAAATATCGGGTTTCCCCATTACATTATAATGTTACAGCAATGAAAGTAATTACGTATGGTTACTCTAATTAATATTCCGTCACGCCTTAAAACAGAATAACTTTTTAAAATTACGGTAACGACATAGTTTCACTGTTGATATAACTATTATGTACTTGAACTGGGGTGATCGCTCAAGTAACTGGCGTTTCCCCGAGCTGTCTCCACCCATTCTCGTCTGTTTAGTTTGTGTTCTAGCCCGTTACGTCCTTCCCTTTCATCGGCCAAAAAAAGAACTACTACTACTACTACTACAAATACTAAAAGCGAGCATAGTGACAAAGTAGTAACAAGTATGACTTCCCATGCCCTGGATGATCCAGAGGTTGAGGAGTCATTGATAGTTGTCCTCTTCTATGGCAGTTTGCCGGGTCTCTTCGGCTCATAACCTCTTCTTCCTTCGGGCGCAATGCCCGCTGAAACTTACATCTAAGCTCGAGACTTTCTAAATAGCAAACCAAAAAATAAAGTACAAAGGTGAAATAAAAAGATAAATCGCGGAAGCTGATCCAAGTACTCATGGATGAACAACGATCATATAGCGATCGCTGTCTGTTCGCACGTGCATGCTCGAGCAATATTAACGTTCGTTTCGAAAACCACTCGCGATCGCGATCACGAAATTCGAAAAATCGACGGGCAAAGGCAGAGACGATGACATGTTTCATTCGCGCCAGTTCTACCGACGATTATTCGAATGAAATTCTCTGAAATAGATTGGTCACTCGAAACCGCGTCTACCCGGCCACAGGTCCACCTCCACGGATTAAACTTGAAAATCCTGATCTGAGAAGATGATTAGTTTGTGTAATTTTTATTTAACGGACTAACGCTCTTTCATTTTGTATTTTACTACTTCGATTCTGATTAACTCTACTTTATTAATTTAATAGTAACTAAGTAACACTACTGTATTAATTTAATAAACCAGAAAAAAATTTTAATATTGCAGAGAAGGTAGCGAAAAAGACTGAGACTCGATCAAATGGAATAACTGACTCTAAATATATTACTAAGAAAGAAATAATCTCAGATAATCTCTTTATCAAAGCACATAATCGAAAATGCAGAAGCAGTGTTCAAAATTATTGCTTTGATTAACTGATATTTTAAATTCTGGGAGAAGTGAAATAAACGAACGCGACTTATTCCCTTAACCTACGATTTATGTTTGAGAATGCCCGTAATATTTACGTTTGGTCCGATCATCGTACTACGGGCTATGCCCGTAATATTTACGTTTGGTTCGATCATCGCACTACAGGCTATGCCCGTAGTTGTAGGTTAAGGGGTTAATATTGTCACGATTAATTCATTGCTAAAGATCAAGTATATTCGTGTAGATATTTGCCATTTGCAAATATTCATACGGAATATTAACATGCATATTTATAAATAACGCGAATATATTCTCAAGTGTATATGTTTAACTTAATTATTAAAAAACTAATTATTATCATCGCGCTGTGCAAGAAGACCTATCTTAAACTAATAAATTTGAAAAAAGAGCGTTACTACTCACGGGTATAAAAGATACCCGCGTTCACTATGCTCGCAAAGAATTCTACGTAATACAACCAGTCACCCGTGCCGATTCGGGTCTTTTATCCTACGGCATAATTGAGTGACCAGAAGAACAGAAATGCATGCGACTCACCGTTCGAAGCAGACAAACAGAGAATGTTACCGTGGATGCTGCGCTATCCCAGCGAATTTCATCCGGGAGACTAACATCAGACAGGAACCGTTGAAAGGCTAATAATAGAAATGCAGACTGCGAAAAATCTGTTACGAAACAAAACAGGATGAGTGATCGCTGACTATTTGAAAAGTTGGAGATAGTGAAAAACGAAGGTTTATTAACTTTAGTAACTTTAGCAATAATAAAGATTGAAATTCTAATAAAATTTGATAAGTATAAAAACTGAGACTCTAATATGAATGTGTAAAATCTAAAATAATCTGCAGTATGTTAGTCATTTGTTTTATAATTCGGTATTAAGACTTTAACTCTTATTTTATTTTAACGAAAAAATAACCTCAGAAAATGCTATCCTCCTAAATTTTCAGTCAAATTGTATTTCTGCATTGATAGTGATCAAAGAAAAATATACAGAATAGACATAACTGAAAGTAAGTATGTAAAATACTTACATACTTGGCTTTTGTGCCACTGTTAGAACACTCCTGAAGAAGATGACGAAGTTGAAGTAGTGATATGTCTATAACAAAACATAAGATATTAAAATCGGTAACACATAATAACAAACGTGAAACTTTAGCAACAATAAAGACTAAACTCTAATAAATATGGAAATTGGAACTCTAATATAAAAGTTTGAGAACAACATATTCAGTGATTTTTGATGCGTATCAGCCAGTTTTATTGTACTTTAATGTTAAGATTTTAAGACTTTATTTCAATTAAAGAGGGCATTTACAGTTTTTTAAATTATCAATCATTTTTATTGTATAATAAATTTATTGTATAAGAGAACAAACTGAAATACAATATTTAAAACTACTTACATTCTTGAGCTCCTGCAGAAGCTTTGTAATATGAAATAGGATCACATTACCGTGAGCGTTAAAATTATAATCGGCGAACAAGAACTCTAACGTCGCGTACAAAATTATGTGATAAAATTTTATTATTTTCGCGTGTGATTATTTAATTGGATTAAATTATTAGAGTAATAAAAGACCGACGCCACCAATAGGTTATAATACGTTACAAACCTGACGCAACGCTATCGACGTTATCGGTACGAAATGAGACGACTAAATGACTCTTTGTACGTTGGTTTCGCCGAGTAACTTACAAAGTGTGAGGGAGGGGGGAAGGGGGACACAAGAGCCGGTGGCACAAGCAGCTACGCAGTTAACGATCTAGACAAAGAAATGTATACATCAACCAAAACATTCCTATTCTACGAAGCACTTTCTTTCGAATTACGCAGCAGGAATCTTTCGAATTGCGCAGCACAATTCTTTCTCTACGTCGATATTTACAAATATCGTACAATAGTTCGTAGCCCTACTGGCAACATCACAGACACATTTGTCTAACTTATTACTTTAGTTACCTTACTTTATAATCTTAATTTCGTTAAACAAAGCAAGATTGAAACAACAGCATGGAGAAAGTGAAAAATTACTTAAAATTACTGTTCCGCAATGACACGGTATGCAGATGAAGTCTTAAGCGCTTTTTGAGTGCGTATTCGCTTTTAATACTAATATAAAAATAATAAAAGTGAAACGATATTTATTTTTAAGTCCAAAAGGTAGTAAGAGAATAATTTTTTCACGGTTGAAAGTTTGAAGTCCATTGATATTTTCTCTATATCATTTTTATTATCACGACGTAGTACCTGAAGTTTTGACCGATCTAATGATTTTTATTCTTAGAAATATCCTGAATGAACGGGGAATTAAGAAATGTGTAATGAAGGATATAAATAATGGAAATTAATTATGGTGGAGGAATCAACGAAGAAAAGTTATTTTGCTAATTATTATACGAATGAATATTCAAAATGTCGCTCAACGACTACTAAACTATTTAATTAGCACTAACCTCACCACCCCTAGTCAAATGACTGGTTTAAATATCTAATTTAAAATTGTACATTTATCGTTATATCTTTTGTTCATTTAGCTTTACGTGAATTTTTATATTCTCCGATTAATTGATTTCCCAACTTTTAAAACCAGTTATTTGACCGGGCCTGGTGAGATTAGTGTCAAAAGCCAGCCTGATATTTTCTTCAATTTCTGATCTTCGGTTGATTTTCAGTATTTTGCATTCACTTTTCACCAAAAATTAGATGTGACAAACGAAATGCAATGTAAGACCTGCTAACGTTTAGGTCATGTTGCTTCTAATTGCAACGGACTGTCGCAGCGTTAAATTCAACGATGAATTACGGTCCAGATGCAAGTATTGATCCAGATTTCTGTATCGAAGAAAGCAAGGATAACACAAATCAACCTTGTTGCGTTTCGTGTAAAAGTTTTGGTCATCCTGTTCACATCAAGATTGCTCTCTCAACGCTTATTGTCGGTGTTAAAAAGGCAATGGCAAAAGAGAATGTGGAATATTAACGAAGAGCGAAACAAATAAACAACAACAAGTAACAAGAAACAAATAACTCAAAAATTACTTGCAGTAAAATTCCATCGAATAGTAAACTAGATAATTGTCCTAACCTCTGTATTCCCTTATTTCATCGCGATATATCTGATGGCTAAATATGAAAAGAGAGTCCGCGAGTCGAAACGCGCCATAACTGACGCGACGATATTAGCGTATATAGCGATATTAGCGGTAGCGTTCGACTTTGTTGTCGTATTTCACCTTGTCGTTATGAACAAACAGCACACTGAGGAACGTGTAATGTAAGGTATTCGCGCGTTGCGGTAAATGCATAAGCGATAATGAGCTTTGTAGAAATAATCAATTAATTAATATTCGCCAAATACTAACACGCACGTGCACTTTCTGGGAACGCTTCACTATCCGCCGTAGATATTGCAGGTTCGAGCGGCCATGCGAGTAAGATTCGTTTCTTTAATTATAGCGGTGTTATTATAACACTCGCGATGACGTTATTTTGTGAAGCGGTAATACGCGTAATAAATTTACTATTAAGACGCGCACGTGTGTAGAACTGACGCCATTTACGTGATGGGTAACGTTAGGACGCATGCGCTAGCGGGTCGCGTCGAACATATGTGGTGGTTCGCCTCGTCGATACGGCATCGTTTAAGAGTATGTACGGTCGGCTCGATGTAAGTTTATTATGTAAGTTCTATTATGAAGGAATAAAGTCGGGTCGATATGATCTCCAGGGCTGAGCTGAAATGGTTCATACAAGCCTTGGCGGGTGCAGCGCAGATGTTGAATGTTTCAGTCAAAAAATTTCAGTTGGATAAAGATAAGGATGAGGGGATTAGGGAGATAGGAAATTTGATTAAAGGCATCCTGTCTTCCTTGGAACAATGTGGAGAGCAGAAGGCTAGAAGGAGAAAGAAGA
>NW_022883721.1:0-23023 GCF_011952255.1 Bombus vosnesenskii
TTCAAAGATCATGGTTTATATAAAATAAGTAGTTACATTGAAAGGCAAGAATCGCACGCTAAAAATGTGGGAAAACTGACAAATAAGGAAAAATTCCACAGGATCTTAGGGCATGTAAACTTTAATTATTTAGATACAATGTGTAAAAAAAAAATTAGCTGAGGGAATGCCAGAAAATTTTGAGTAAGTACAATTAAAATGTGGCACACGTGTCCAAAATAAAATGCACAATTTACCGTTCCAAAATAACCGTAGTAGAGCACGCGAGATTTTCGAATTAGTACATACCGATTTAACTGGACCTCATAAAAATACCGGGTTTGATGGATCTAAATATTTCTTAACATTTATAGACGATTACAGTAAGTGCGCATTGATTTATACTTTGAAATCAAAAGATGAAGTTTACATTTGTTTCCTTGATTATACCAACAAAATGGAAAATCTTACTGGTAAGAAGATAAAGAGATTAAGATGCGATAATGGAAAAGAATATATGAACAAAAACATGTACAATCTAACTAGGGCAAAGGAAATTGTCGTGGAACCATGCCCACCTTATGTTCACGAATTAAATGGAACAGCTGAGCGCTACAATAGAACAATTATGAATTCCGCTAGATACTTATTACATGATTCAAAGCTGAATATTAAATATTGGCCGGAAATAGTTAGAGCCGCGGCGTACTTAAAAAATAGGACCATTACGAACACATATGAAAATAAAACACCATTTGAAATATTTTTTAAAAGGAAACCGAATATAAATAATTTAAGATTGTAAGGAGAAGATGAATCAGACAATGAAACAGAAAAGGATTTTGACGAACATTCGGATTCAAATGAAATTCATGAAAATGAAATAAATGACGAAAAGGTCGAGCAGGTTGCAATAAAAGCGGAGAGAAAGTTAAGTAACGAATCAGAAAGAAAACTTGAGGACATAGAAAATAATTTGAGAAGGTCAGGACAGGGAAGAAAGAAACCTCAAAGATATGGCCAAACGAGCTCATATTTCATTTATGTGAATGTAGTTAGCGCAGACAGTCCCCAAACCTATGAAGAAGCTTTAAGTGGAGATGACAGCGGTTCATGGAAAGAAGCAATGGATCGAGAAATGAATAGTTTAATCAAAAATAAGACCTGGCAACTAGTAGAGAAACCAAAAGACAAAAAGTATTAGACTTGAAATGGGTATATACGAATAAATCTGATAATCGTAAGAAAGCACGATTAGTCGTTCGAGGCTTCCAACAAAATGAAGTACTGGAAGATTTATACTCTCTAATGGCAAAAATGTAAACGTTGAAGTTATTACTATCTTATTGTTGTCAATATGGTTTGACGATTATGCAAATGGATGTAGAAACAGTATTCCTAAACGAAACTATAAAATCGGAAGTATTTGTAAAACAACATATAGGTCACGACAATAAAAGCGGGAAAGTATGTAAATTAACAAAAACGTTATATGGATTGCATGAAAGTTCAAGAGCTTGGTATGAATGTTTCCACGAGTATATGAAAAAATTAGGATTTCAAAGAAGTAAGAGTGATTATTGTCTGTATATGAAGTATGAGAGCGGTGATGTTATATATTTAATTCTATTCGTAGACGACTTATTAACATGTGGAAAAAACAAAAGAAAAATCGATGAGATTAAAAACAAATTGTCAAACCAATTTGCGATGAAGGACTTAGGTGAAGTAAAGACTTACCTAGGAATAAACATTGAATACGATAATAAGAAGTGTAAGATGAAATTAGATCGAAGTAGTTATATAGAGTCATTAGCGAAACAATATAATATAGAAAATAGTAAATTTTACATCAATAGTATAATTTACATCAATGGAACAAAACTTAAGTTTAGAACCCGCATAATCAGCCTCAGACGATATAAGATATAGAAATCTCATAGGAGCTTTATTATATATTAGTACTGGAACAAGATTAAACGTTAGAGATAGTGTAAACTATTTAAGTCGATTTCAAAACAGTTACAACGAGACCCACTATAAATATGCATTGAGAATTTTGAAATATTTATATTTAACTAGGAAATTAAAATTATAAAAACTTATAAAAGAAATTTGAATGCTGAAGTTATTGATTGTTTTGTTGACGCTGATTGGGCTGGAGATAAAGTAGATAGAAAATCCACTACGGGATTTATCATAAGATTTTTCGGAAACGCAATTTACTGGAAATCAAGAAAGCAAAGTGGCGTGACAAAATCATCAACAACCGCCGGGTATGTAGCTTTATCGGAAGCTGTGAGCGAAATTAAATTTAAGAGAATTGTTGAAAGATTTCAAAATAATGATCGAGACGCCAATAAAAATTTACGAAGATAATGAACGATTGCGATATCAAAATTTGGTAGCTTGACAAAAAATTCTAAGTACATTGAAGTTCATTTCCATTTTGTGCACGACGCCAATAAAAATTTACGAAGATAATTCTGGAGCGATTGCGATATCAAAATTTGGTAGCTTGACAAAAAATTCTAAGTACATTGAAGTTCATTTCCATTTTGTGCACGACAGTTACGAAAATAAAGAGATTGACATTATAAAAGTAGATGCAGAAAATAATGTAGCTAATGTTTTAACGAAGGCTATAGGGAGAAACAAATTTGAAAATTTTAGATTACTTTTAAGAATAGTTTGATTGACTTATAAAAGGAAATGAATATGCAGCACAAAAAATTGAGGAGGTGTGTTGAGATTTGTATAATTTTCTGTGCTGGACTGGGTTAAGTGCGTAGTAGAGATACTTGTATGTGGGTATCAGTGTGTGGAGGTATCAGTGTGTGGAGGTATGTGTGTGGGCGGCGTCTCGAAAGCAGATCAATGTAAACTGTTCAGTCGGTTAACAGTCGGGTATAGAAGAAAGTGGTGAGACGCGTGCAAGTGTGTATCGATGAATATATAAGAAATCCTCCATAAAATAAATATATTACTACTCTAATGTTAATCCTCAGTATCAATTTAGTGTTCCTATAACATTATTTCGGCTTCAAAGATCGACAATTCTCAACATTAGTACAAAAATCTGAGCAAACCAATAATCAGATTACCCACTACTAAATCTATCAACATTCTATTCCTCAGAAGTTCTCCCAGAAAATTTTAAGTACGCGCATCGTATCTTTTTAAAACCTATCACATCATTGATCGCGTCTCGCCGCTAACAGAATCTCTAGTACCACTATTCGCCAATTTTCACTAGCCCTTTTATTGCCATAACTTGAAAGCGTATAAATGCCAGAAAGAATATCTCCACGTCCCGTAACCGGAGGCATTTCATTGAATTGAATTTCGCGTTGTACGCCTGGAAAAGGGGCGAGAGTACACGTACGCGAGCCCACTACGATTAATCATTCTGTTTTTCGATGCTGCCTCTCCCGACTTCGTGCTACCTCGTTTTTTTTTCGTTTTCGGCCAGTTATAATGGAGGAGTCGGGGGTAATTGTTTGCTCACAGTACGAATAACAAGGGCGTCAAAAGCCGGACGAGCCAGCAGATTCGTTAGGCAAGTATTTAACGAAAAATGACGCGGCGTTTCCCCGAGCTGTCTCCACCCATTCTCGTCCGGTTAGTTTGTGTTTTAACTCGTTACGTCCATCCCTTTCATCGATCAAAAAAAGAACTACTACTACTACTACTACTACTACAATTACTAAAAGCGAGCATAATGACAAAGTAGTAACAAGAATGACTTCCCGTGCTCTGGATAGTCCAGAGGATGCGGAGTCATTGGTAGTTACCTTCTTCTATGGCAGTTTGCCGGGCTTCTTCGGCTCGTAACCTCTTCTTTCTTCGGGCGCAATGCCCACTGAAACTTACATCTAAGCTCGAGACTTTCTAAATAGCAAACCAAAAAATAAAGTACAAAGGTGAAATAAAAAGATAAATCGCGGAAGCTGATCCAAGTGCACATAAATGAACAACGATCATATAGCGATCGCTGTCCGTTCGCATCTGCATGCTCGAGCAATATTAACGTTCGTTTCGAAAACTACTCGCGATCACGACCGCGAAATTAAATAAATCGACGAGCAAAGCCAGACGCGATGACACGTTCCATTCGTGTCAGCTTTACCGTCGATTATTCGAATGAAATTCCCTGAAGCAGGTTGGTCACTCGAAAACGCGTCTACCCGATCAGAGGTTCACCTCCACGGTTCTCACACATATCACCAGGGCGCAAGAGCCTCCACTAGAGAGAATGTCCCGAGATGCCTCCAACACCCGAGCTTAACACGCAACATGTACACTCTAATTTACGTACCATTTTCCTGAAATCGACTGACGAAGGCTAGTGACCATTGCGCAAAAAGTGATAAAACACATCTAAAGAAATTATATCGTTAAAATAAATATAAGTAAACTTGGAATTATAATTGTAATTTACAGCAATATTAACAGCGTGTTACGCTTAATCGTGTAGCTAATATTACCACGAATTGTGATTGTATTGATACGTCTCCACATTTTTCGTATCTTAAGTTGTAGCGAATGAGAAGAACGACGCAATTCCACAGCCTAACCACACACACACACACACACAATGTGGAAAATACGTCGTGCACGATACCCTAACACATGGTCAGCAGCTGAGAAATTTTTGCATTAATTATAGTCATCGTGCCCAATGTCTTTTTCCCATTCAAGTAACACCTGAGCACGTGAATGACATCCTGTCAATGGGCACGGCAATTGTTAAATCTGAAAATCCTAATCTAAAAGCATGATTAGTTTGTCTCATTTGTATTTAACGGACTAACGTCCTTTGATTTTACATTTTATTACTTCGTTTTGGATTATAATAACTCTGCTTTATTAATTTAATAAATTACTGAAATTTTAATATTATCAAAAAAGTAACATTAATTGAAAAAAGACTAAGACTCGATGAAATAGAATAATTGTCTCTAAATGCATTACCAAGATAGAAATAATCTTCGGCAATCTCTTCGTCAAAGCACATTTCCAAAAATGCAGAAACAGCGTTCAAAATTATTGCTTTGTTTCAAAAATCTGCCTGTCGCGAAGTTTCTTCTTGCACATAAAATTTCACACATTCTTGTACGGAAAAGAAATAAATTTTAATTCATATTTTAAATTCTACTTACGTTTATAGTATCTGAAGTCAAACAAAAGAATGTGATATATTATAATTAATATTGTCACAAAATGAATGTATCGCGTATTGCATGTATCGTCATTATCATTGAGTAAAAATTGCATCTTTCATTCCAACGAAATCGGAGGGCATCCGATTTTTCCTTCGGTACCTCTTATTTATACTAAAATTCATTGCTTAAGATTAAGTGTATTTATGTCATACAAGTATATTCGTCTAGATATTTGCCTTTTGCAAATATTTATACTGAATACTATTATACATATTTGTCAGTACCACGAATATATTCTCAAATTTATATGTTTAAACTAATTATTAAAAAATTAATGATTATAATCGCGATGTGTAAGAAGACCTATCCTGAACTAATAAATAAAGATATGAAAAAAAATGTTACTACTCACGGGTGTAAAAAATACCCGCGGTCACTATGCTCGCAAAAAATTCTACATAATACAACCAGTCACCCGTGCCGATTCGGACCTTTCATCCTACGACATAATTGAGTGACCGGAGGAACAAAAACGCATGCGACTCACCATTAGAAGCGAAGAAGCGGAAAACGTTCCCATCGACACTGCATTATCTCAGCAAATATCATTTCAAAGACTAACATCAGGCAGGAACTGTCGAAAATCCAATGGTGGAAATGGAGGTTATGAAAAATCTGTTACAACACAAAATACGATAAGTGATCGCTGATTATTTGGAATGTTGGAGATTGTGAAAAATGGAAATTTATTACACTCCTAACTTTAGTAATAATAAAGATTGAAATTCTAATAAACATCCATAAATGTAAAAACTGAAACTCTAATATAAAAGTTTAAAATCTAGAAATCAAAAATCTAACGATTTTTTAAATATATTAGTCATTTGTTTTATAATTTGGTATTAAGACTTTAACACTTTTTTTATTTTAATAGAAGAATAATCTTAGAAAACCCTAACCTATGAAATTTTCAATCAAATTGTATTTCTTAATCAATAGTATGAAAGCAAAATATACAGAATACACATAATTCAAGTAAGATATGTGAAGTTACTTACATTCTTGGCTTTTGAGCCATCGTTGGAGCATTCCCAAAAAGACAAAGAAGTTTAAGCTGTGATATGTCTATAACAAAACAGAAAATATCATTAATATTGTTAATACACAATGATAAGCATGGAAATTTAACAACAATAAAGACTAAACTCTGATAAGTATATAAATTGTCTAGAATAAAACATTCACTGATTTTGATACGTATCAGACAGTTTTATTGTACCTTAATGTTAAGATTTTAAGACTTTATTTCAATTAAAAAGGACATTTACAGCTTTCTAAATTATCAATCGTTTTATTGTATAATTAACAGCGTAGATAATTGTTTGATAAAATTTGACTACTTTCGCGTGTGCGTATTGTTTGATAAAATTTGACTACTTTCGCGTGTGATTATTTAATTGAATTTAATCAAAACGACCGTGATTGGAAAATATTGAAAAATACTTTTGCGGAGCAAACACTGACTCTACAAACCGCATTGCACGCGGTCAAAAATATTCCCTAAAAATAGAATTGTTTATGGGTAGTGTGGGGTGGGATGGGATGGGGAGTAGAAAAGAAGCGAAATATAGTTTCGATGTCTTTCATCTTTTCTCTATCAAACGTTTATTTAGAAAATAGTGCTACTTTTCTTTTACGTATGAAAAATATTAATTTAAAATTACAAGATATTTCTAGATATCGAACAAATGTTTGCGAATACCATGAATGCAATGTAAGCAGTTGCAAGAATTATACTATGAATGTTCGTTACTAGAATATGAGATATACACTCCACTAATACACTAGAATACAGTTGAAAATATTTGCAAGATTTCGAAAGTTCACAACTAAATATACTTAAATAATACTACAGAAACGCATGCGAAATTTTGTTTTGAAGTACTTGAGTTTACTTGCGCGTCATCTCTATCAAAAAAAATATATGTTACGAAGTTAAAAAATATAGTAATGTATAATGCGAAAAACACAGTAATGAAAGTAATAAAGAACCGACGCCACCAATAGGTTATAATACGTTACAAACCTGACGCAACGCTATCGACGTTATCGGTACGAAATGAGACGACTAAATGACTCTTTGTACGTTAGTTTCGCCGAGTAACTTACAAAGTGTGAGGGAGGGGGGAAGGGGGACACAAGAGCCGGTGGCACAAGCAGCTACGCAGTTAACGATCTAGACAAAGAAATGTATACATCAACAAAAACATTCCTATTCTACGAAGCACTTTCTTTCGAATTGCGCAGCACAATTCTTTCTCTACGTCGATATTTACAAATATCGTACAATAATTCGTAGCCCTACTGGCAACATCACAGACACATTTGTCTAACTTATTACTTTAGTTACCTTACTTTATAATCTTAATTTCGTTAAACAAAGCAAGATTGAAACAACAGCATGGAGAAAGTGAAAAATTACTTAAAATTACTGTTCCGCAATGACACAGTATGCAGATGAAGTCTTAAGCGCTTTTTGAGTGCGTATTCGCTTTTAATACTAATATAAAAATAATAAAAGTGGAACGATATTTATTTTTAAGTCCAAAATGTAGTAAGAGAATAATTTTTTCACGGTTGAAAATTTGAAGTCCATTGATATTTTCTCTATATCATTTTTATTATCACGACGTAATACCTGAAGTTTTGACCGATCTAATGATTTTTATTCTTAGAAATATCCTGAATGAACGGGGAATTAAGAAATGTGTAATGAAGGATATAAATAATGGAAATTAATTATGGTGGAGGAATCAACGAAGAAAAGTTATTTTGCTAATTATTATACGAATGAATATTCAAAATGTCGCTCAACGACTACTAAACTATTTAATTAACACTAACCTCACCACCCCTAGTCAAATGACTGGTTTAAATATCTAATTTAAAATTGTACATTTATCGTTATATCTTTTGTTCATTTAGCTTTACGTGAATTTTTATATTCTCCGATTAATTGATTTCTCAACTTTTAAAACCAGTTATTTGACCGGGCCTGGTGAGATTAGTGTCAAAAGCCAGCCTGATATTTTCTTCAATTTCTGATCTTCGGTTGATTTTCAGTATTTTGCATTCACTTTTCACCAAAAATTAGATGTGACAAACGAAATGCAATGTAAGACCTGCTAACGTTTAGGTCATGTTGCTTCTAATTGCAACGGACTGTCGCAGCGTTAAATTCAACGATGAATTACGATCCAGATGCAAGTATTGATCCAGATTTCTGTATCGAAGAAAGCAAGGATAACACAAATCAACCTTGTTGCGTTTCGTGTAAAAGTTTTGGTCATCCTGTTCACATCAAGATTGCTCTCTCAACGCTTATTGTCAGTGTTAAAAAGGCAATGGCAAAAGAGAATGTGGAATATTAACGAAGAGCGAAACAAATAAATACGATTCGTAAGTATTAGTAGCGGAGTAAAACGAACTAAAATAAAGTTCGCAATAGTTAGAATCAGAATCGCCAAGAATACTAGTTTCTTTATTATTTCTGTTTATGCAACTTGTTCAGCAAAGACCGAGTTTACCAATGAATTAGACGTACTTGTATAATTTATATCATATATATTATTATAGATATTATTTCTATTATTATATATATATATATATATCTTTTTAAATAATTGTTATTTTATTGCAGGAGATCTCAATTTCGAACATATGGAATTTGGCAATTTGCGTAACAATAATCGTAGAGTTTTTTTTATTTAATTTTGTTGTTCTCCTCGGTTCTATATGAACCGAAACGGATGTTATATTTCGAGATATTAATATAATATACATAGTTTTTGTATTGTTTTATATTTGGCTTTTTCTATCCGATTGAGTTTCTGTTCCCTTCGCGTATCCTACGATATTTAGCTTTTCATGAGTGAAACTGTTCGAAAGAAGAAGATATCTGAAGAGATACAAACGCGAAGAAATGAGGAGTCAACGAATGAATGCATGACAGCCAGAAACAGTTGCAGTTTCAACTTCATAGATCCTATATCGCATTTTGTTCCAAAACCACATCATTCATAGATCTTGTTATCATCGATTCAAGAATGAATATTTTAGATTTAATAGATAATAGCTTTGTTAGTATCTCTAGATAAAACAGTGATCATCTGGCGCTGTGATGCAGGATTTTCTTTAATGCAGGTTATAATATTCTCCTTGATAATGAATCTGTTGATTCTAACACGAGATATGAATTTTCATAAATTCATAAATTTTCAGAAATTCAATTCGGAAATTCTTTCGAGACTTTATCTATCGAAACAAAAACTGTTTATACCAAACAGGCGACATTTATCTCTCGATGATGTGTGTACATCAGGAAATCTGTCCTGGAATTGATAAAGTTACTTCCAAGATTTTTAATAATGCGAATCAAACAGGTAGATACATCGATTCCTATACATTGCATCCCAAAAGTTAAAAAGTAATTGCCTTATATTATTACATAGATTTCGACGTTTAAATAGCATCCATGCTCATAATACTCATTCTGAGTTTCACAAACTTTTTATTGGAACTTAAAAGACAGTGTGTGTTCTTGCGTTGTTACTAGGGCTCAAGGCATCCAACGTTTTATTTTTTATCTCGTTATCTCGGAGTACATATCTCCACTCTTGAAGCTTTATATTTTGTTATCTCGGAGTGTATCTTCATATTTCTTCAACGTTTGTGCTAACGTTGTATTCTGTAAAATTAAAAAATTACAGAAAGAGACATAACGAAAGAGCTACGTAACCCAAAGAGAAGAATGGAAAAACGTTTGGACTACAATGAAAGATCGTTAGAACATTCGTTATAGCGTAAGTATCCCATAGCATTTCTTGATCCCTTTCGTTTTATATTCGACTCTTTTCGAATTATAATTGATTAATTATTATCAAAACTAATTATTAAAAATTGTTGTTAAAATTATTATATTATTTTATTGGATTATATTTAATAGTTATAATTCACTTAATTATAATTCAGTAAAATAATGTAAAACAAAAAATGTCGTGCATCTACTATTTCCTCATAAAATGAAAGTAACTTTTGGAACAACCTAATAATTTAGCTAACTTTTAACTGTTATAACTTTTGAGTTGAGATGTTTAGGGCAGGTCTTTCTAAACTATGGTAACATAATGTTGTTATATCTATATTTAGAGGTAGGATCGCCTTAGTTATTACTTTATTATTCGGATGGAAAACACCACATTTCTCGGAGTCGAAAAACCTTTATTGCACACACTTGGAAGGGACACGAACGAATGAACGAAAAGGATGTCTTAAACTATCGATCTGGTCTATCGGCCGTGTCTAGTAACATATTCTAGTTATTCCCTTTTGTAACTAGCCGTCAGCATATAGATGGCGAGCGAGAAAATACGTTGTCATTTTCAACACATAATTATGGGACCCTGAAAATTTTTGCGATTGTCACACGTCAGTGAAACAAAAAATGTCAATCATCTGTCATTAAAGAATCAGAAAGAACTGAAAATTATGTTTGGTGTTGTAATATCGGAAAATAAAGATGGAAATTTTTTCCCGGTTGCTCACAATTTATTAATATTAAATTGAATATACAAATATAAATTGGACAGAAAACGATATTTATTTAACTTTACAGTTATTTGGTCACTCTCGTCACAACGAATCTAACACACACACACACATCTCTCTCTCTCTAACAACTCTATCAATTCTCTCGACTCTACTCTTCGGTGTCTCGATTAGGGGGGGGGGGGTTAAAATTTTTTTTTGCATTTTTTAGTTGAATGCATAACATCTTAAGAATATTGTGTCAAAATTTCAAGTCGATTGGAACAAAATTGACGAAGTTACGAGTATTTTTGTACATGGCGGATTTTATTACCTACCCGATCCAAGCGTGCTATTGTTACTTCGCAGACGTTTTTTTCTCCATATAATACCTAATCTTACCTCCAGATCTATTTATAGTACTTAACGACTTAAGTACAAACCTCCTTATACCTGTACTGTATATTTTGTCAGTGTAGAGTAAAAAATTTAATGTAGGAGTAAATATTCAATTTTCATTAAGTTTTGTGTTAAATTATTACTAAAATGCCTAAAAGTTACTAGATCTGATAGACAATCAACTAGTTCGAGATTATAGCGACCTAGAAAAATTGCACCTCCGCATAATACGAAGGCACTTTAACAAGTAGCGCGTCAGATAAAAAAATATAAGTGACCGTTGAAGATCAGGTTACGAAAGATCGTGAAAAATATTATAGGATAATTGATTTTTTATTAGTCTTTTCAACAATTGCTACGCTAGTGAAGAGGTAAGCCGATAAAATTCGTTTATGAACGTTTTATACCAGATTTTTTAGTGTTCAAAACTTTAAAGCGTTTTCCCCACAACTCACGTTTTCAAAGTCGGTGCCCTCAATTACTTCAAAACTACTGCACCCATCCTTTTGAAATTTTGAAGACTATTTCTGTACATAATTTGCCAGGTAACGCTACAGAAACTTTTCAAATTTGTTAATTATTTTTATTTTGAAATAACAAATTAGCCGAAAATTTTCGCACAAAATCGCGTTTTACCCTTCAAAGTGTTCGGAAAAAGTTAACAATTAAAATTTCGAAAAAAACCTTCGCAGCGTTACCTGGGGAAGGCTGTTACCTAACGAATGAACTTCAACTTTTTGATTTCTGATGCTCCAGCACCAAGTTCTGAGGGGTACTGCAATTATACTTTTTTCCGAGACACGTCCGAATAATTGCTGCCATTGCCGTATTTTTTAATATTTCTCCGTGAAAATTTTACACAATATTCTTCGAATGTCATACTTCAATGTACTATTGATTTTAAAAAAGAAATTTTAACTGTATCGTCAGAAAAAATTCACAAAAACATGCCTTTTTTTGTACGAATTAACCTTACCCCCCCCCCAGCTCTATCAACTCTACTCTTCGACGCCTTGAAAAACGAAACCGTCCTTCTCGTCTAACGTTGTCTATTGTTTTCCTCACACCTATGTAAGAACTAGGTGACTTTAATCACGTTGGCACTCTTAAATGTAAACGAACCACAGAAAGTCGACGTATACGGTTTTTATCTATTTTCAACCGATTTCTAGTTCAAACTACCTTACGATATTACAGTATCATACATTATAAACATTGGAAAAAGTAACAAAAATTACAATCACTGAATTCCAAGGAATTCCAGGTTAGTTAAATAGGCGATTATAATCCAGTAACATTAAAAAAGAAGGAAAAATACTAAGCTACACGAATAAGTATTTAATCAGTAGATTTGTTATGTCTAATGTACGATTAATGTATTATGTTATGTTAATGTACAATTTTGTAGAAAATATAAAAAGAAAATTCATATACACTATCAAACATACGTTTGTGTACAACTCTAAAACTAAAACGGAGCCTATTATATGTATGTAATATCGTGATATAATGTGTTTACAAAGAGTGGACAATAGAGATGTTAATCAGACAGAAAAAGACGATTGTTGTTCAACCTGAACTATTCACGCCAAACGCGCAGAAAACAGCGCAATCCACACTCTCTCGGCAACGCCACTCGCAACCTCTGTCTCCGCTCGACTCGCACTCTGCTTTTCGACTAACGCTCTGGCCGTTGCCGCATTCCGTTGTCTTTTTCCTAGGCCCACCGCACACGTGTTCTGCAGGCGCTCGTGGCCAGGGTCACGTAGGTCTTTTCCACGAAACTATGCACTTGAAAAGACCGATGACACATTGATGGGCCCGACGACGCCTCGGCTCTCGCGACATTGTTCATAGTTCGCCCGATATTTCTTAGGCCTTTCGTCCACGATACTACATGTATAAGAAAAAGTTGTTCAGAATGACGATCTTGACAACATATTTCTTGGTCATGGAAACAGGAAGCTAGCTTTTCGATAGCTCCACCATAGTTGCTGATGTTTCGAGTTTTCGACCAAGCAACTTGTTTGTGATAAAAAACTTTTACGCGATAAGTCATATTGGAATAAAAATTACGATGAGTATAGTGGCGGAAGACAAAGACAGACGATATAACGCGTGGTACATGCTCGATATAGCTTAAATTGTTCCATGTTTACGAAGAAAATTCTGACTGAGGTCGGTCTAATGGAATACGCGGATAGGCGACATAGTGGAGATTCCAAGGAAGCAGCATCGTTCATCCAAGGCGGATGCTGCCATTGGAAACGAAAGAAGACGAAGACAATCTACCAGGAGAAGCTGAGAAGATTCGCCATCCGCGAAGCAAAGCGCTCAACGAATTTTGAACTTACGAGAACGAGTAATGCGGGGCGCGCTTGAAATGGCAGCAAACCCCGTTCTCGATCCTTATGCCTTGAAGCGTGATAGAAGGAAGAACGAGGTTTACGACGGAAGGAATCTGTGGAAACGATCGACCTTCGATAGTCCTCGAACGAAAATAGTGATGGCTACAACACTAGCAACACATGCTCACTCACCACGATAATACGATGCAATTCCAAAAAATTGACAATTTTTTTATGAAGATGGAAATGCCTAGCTGAAAAGATCCTTTTATCTCGTAATGCGGTTTAATATAAATTGTTTATAAATTTTTGTTAATATAAAAAGTATCGTTGGATGACAGTTAAAGACTGGAAAGTGACAAGTGTAATATGCAAATTAAAGAAATTAATAATGATGATTTTTATCTAAAAATGTACAAAAAAGAAGAAAATTATTTTCTGCGTCAAATAAGCAATCAAATGTTCCGGCACAAGAAAATAGCACAGACATGATATCGTTTAGTTTTGATGTACACAATTGGAATTCCTGAAATATACCTTCTAAATGGCTGAAATAATTTATGGAGAAGGGAACAGTAAAATGTTAACATAAAGTAAAAACGAACAAAATTGGGAACAAAAATGAAACGTTAGATTACAAAAATTGACAATTTTTTGTGGAAAATGGAAATGGGGTTTAATGTACATTGTCGGATGACAGTTAAAGAATAAACACTGACAAGTAAAATATCTAAATTAAAGAAATTAAAGAATGAAAACCTGGCGGGCTCATATTTGCTTAGTTGTACAGTTTTCAGATTTTTAACACCTTCAGAGGCTCTCCATCTGATTACGTAAATCTCGAACTCGCGACTTGAGTCAAATAATCTTCCATGTTTATCTTGTAATCATCAGAGAATTCTTTTCCGTGCCTTTATTAGAAATTTCTTCACCCAAAAAGTTCATCCAAGAGAAGAGCCAAAACCAAATAGAGCTTATTCAAAGTAGGTTATTCAAAGTTTTCTTTCGCTTAGTTTGCATTTTTTTTACAAGTTTTTAGGATCATTTCCAGGTGGCGAGATAGAATTTTATAATTTTGTTTTGCCTATTTTTCGATCAATACAATGACGAATCTGGAGCGTTTCGTAAAATATCATTTAGACCAAAGTCACTATGAAATCAGGTATTTTATTAGAAGAACGTTACGTTCTCATAAAGCACGTTCATCCCTGGAATACTAATGTGGTATTATAGAAGCGCAAAACAAATTCTTCTGATGTATTATAATGTTCTTTCAGTACTAGCATCGCCTGTAGGTGATCGTCTTCTCTTTTTAGCAATTTACAGCTACTGAGAAATAATCTCTATGTAATTACTGATTTTTAATATACCATATCTTGTATTTATGATAATTAAACGTACTATGCGTTTATTATAATTTATGAAAAGTAGTTCTTACCTTAATTTATCTGTGCCTCTGAGCACAAAAGCATGGATTTTACGTTTAAGCGGCTCACAAACAGAATTCAAAGATCATCTAATAAAATTAGAAAATACAACTTTCTACTTAATCAAATTCTAACACGAAAGGAAATATTTGAATCTTAGTATATCATGTAAGATTGATACTTATTGCATTTATATAAATTTATTTAATTAATAACATTCTATAGTTGTCTTAAATTAATATAAGTGCAAAGTTAAAAACATTCAATGCATATTGGTAAATTGAACTTTATATTTCAGTGGAATAACTTTTCTCCCCCTATTAAAATTATTAATTATTAGTATTTTTTATGAGCATAGCTAACATAAACTGTTTGCAGAAATAAAAAGTAAGAAGCGATTCAAGTAATTTGTTAAAAGAGTGTCTGTCGTTAAAACTATCAAACGAAGCAACAAAAGTAAAGAGAAAGGACTTAGAACTGGATGTTATTGCTTAACCTTGCTGCGATCTTCAGGTTTTTGTCCTTACTCCTTTTTTTTTCAACTTTGCTGACTTTAACTTGCTTTTAAAGTATCTAACAACATTGTTACGCATATGCTTGTTTGCGTTCTCTTAGCATTATACCTTTGACAAAAGACTATCGAAATATTTACATATAAAGTCTTTGGTTCTTTTTTATCCAGTAATGTTAAGACACAAGTTAACGATGGAAATCAATCATAGAAGGGAAATATTTCGAAACCTTGACTGACAGCAAAGTCGAATAGAAAGATAAATAAATATAAAATTACGCTATGACAGCTTTGTTCTTGTTCGAAATTATAATAATTAACCAATAAGGTTTCTGAAACATGCTGGGCATATCGGCAGTGGATGCTTATGGTCTACATTCCAAAATTTAGGGACGCGTTGATACAAAATTATATTACACGATGTATACACTAGATGTTACATATGTAAATAAAAGAGAAAACAGTTCGAAAAAGTTTGTTTGCAAACGACACTATCGTCATATATGCACAATTTGTTCTAAATAAATAACTTTAATAGAATGTACCGGATATTTGGACTAACAGACGCCAACGATACAATTACGATTATTCTGTATTTTCGACTTCTTTTTCGCGTAGAATCACCCCCTTCCGCTTGTACCACCAAGTTACCAACCACCCTGTATATACTGTACAAAAGATATACAACGCGGAGGATGCCATAATGTGGTAGTAACAATCTTTCGTGGGTGAAAAGATTTCAAAGATTTTAAGGTCGTCTGCATTTTTGCTAATTATTTGCCCTACTTTTTTTTATATGTCTAGTATATCAGAGCGTGTTGGGACGATTTCAACGACACCTAATACAAGGTAGTTCGAGGGTAAATAAAAATGTAGGCAACAAATTTTACGTCGTAATAAGTGTCCGAAGTAGAAGAAATAGGTTTCTGTTTATATCGATGGAACGTCGGAATCGGCAGGTCGCCGAAGTCCGTATATTTTTATCACCTTGGATTACTTGTAGCGCGTGTTGGCAGGAGACATAGTAAAAACTGTAAATAACGATCGACATTGCTAAAACATTTTACTATGAAAGTGGAATTTTCATTTACTGAGCAAGTATGTAGATATGCTGCATGTGTATGAAAAGACTCAGCAGAATCTAGTAACGTCACAAGCACTGTATGCTGAACCCTATCCAGATTGCGCCCACCCCTCATGCTGTATGTGTCATATGTAAAAAATTAAGAAACACTGAATGCTTAAATACACGAAATCCTAGACGTCGTTTAGAAAATTAGGACAAAAATGAGAAAGAAAATTATTTTGTAAATTGTACATTGTAATGCGTACGAATGATAAGTTTTCCTCCATTGGATCTTATTTAAATTTTAATAATCATTCTTCTCTTCCGCCAAAATGTTCATGTTCCAAGTTGTTTGAAATACTGAAAATGTCACATTAAAATAATCGACTAATTATTTAGATAACAGGTACAATTTGTGATACTTTGAATGCTGGTACGTAACTTTTTTGGAATATGTTAAAAAGAATCTTTTCTTTCTACATGCAATATAATATACATTTCTGCAATTATAGAATCTAAAAGCAGCTGCGACTTCTCGCGATTTGCTTAGTTTTATAGACCGAAAGTCATAAAGACGCTCGCTTTGAAACCTGACGCTTTTTCTCATTAAAATTATGTAATGACCCAGTTATTGACCTTTATGTCCCAATTCATGCAAAATACATCGTGTCATAAGTAGATCCTATTTTTGAGAAACAATTTTATTTCGACCAGGTATCAGCTTTCTGTTTTTAGATTACTATATTATTATCCTTGCACTATTATCCTAACGTTTAAAGTGAAACGTAAACCACGATAAATTTCTTTTACGTCAATACTGTTTCGCCGGGAGGAACAAAAATTGTGAGAATTTTCGTAGGTCGTTTTATGACACGCACGTTCAGAGACAAGATGTTAACTTTCAAGCCACGATCTTGCCATTCAGAATGATCTCTTTCAACAATAGAATAGTTATCTGCAATATCATTTTGAGATATTCAAAGTTAGTTAGAATTTCTTTTCGTTTATAGAATCGCGATATTTACGAGTATGCTATAAAACCGATGCTACACAAACTTCATTTTTAATATAGAATAAAATGACACCGAAAAGAACGATTATTTTATTTCCATTAAAAGCGGACAATGCTTTAAAAAAGTGATATTGGACGCTCTTTTTCCAAATATCGGGTTTCCCCATTACATTATAATGTTACAGCAATGAAAGTAATTACGTATGGTTACTCTAATTAATATTCCGTCACGCCTTAAAACAGAATAACTTTTTTAAAATTACGGTAACGACATAGTTTCACTGTCGATATAACTATTATGTACTTGAACTGGGGTGATCGCTCAAGTAACTGGCGTTTCCCCGAGCTGTCTCCACCCATTCTCGTCTGGTTAGTTTGTGTTCTAGCCCGTTACGTCCTTCCCTTTCATCGGCCAAAAAAAGAACTACTACTACTACTACTACTACTACTACAAATACTAAAAGCGAGCATAGTGACAAAGTAGTAACAAGTATGACTTCCCATGCCCTGGATGATCCAGAGGTTGAGGAGTCATTGATAGTTGTCCTCTTCTATGGCAGTTTGCCGGGTCTCTTCGGCTCATAGCCTCTTCTTCCTTCGGGCGCAATGCCCGCTGAAACTTACATCTAAGCTCGAGACTTTCTAAATAGCAAACCAAAAAATAAAGTACAAAGGTGAAATAAAAAGATAAATCGCGGAAGCTGATCCAAGTACTCATGGATGAACAACGATCATATAGCGATCGCTGTCTGTTCGCACGTGCATGCTCGAGCAATATTAACGTTCGTTTCGAAAACCACTCGCGATCACGATCACGAAATTCGAAAAAACGACGGGCAAAGGCAGAGACGATGACATGTTTCATTCGCGCCAGTTCTACCGACGATTATTCGAATGAAATTCTCTGAAATAGATTGGTCACTCGAAACCGCGTCTACCCGGCCACAGGTCCACCTCCACGGATTAAACTTGAAAATCCTGATCTGAGAAGATGATTAGTTTGTGTAATTTTTATTTAACGGACTAACGCTCTTTCATTTTGTATTTTGCTACTTCGATTCTGATTAACTCTACTTTATTAATTTAATAGTAACTAAGTAACACTACTGTATTAATTTAATAAACCAGAACAAAATTTTAATATTGCAGAGAAGGTAGCGAAAAGACTGAGACTCGATCAAATGGAATAACTGACTCTAAATATATTACTAAGAAAGAAATAATCTCAGATAATCTCTTTATCAAAGCACATAATCGAAACTGCAGAAGCAGTGTTCAAAATTATTGCTTTGATTAACTGATATTTTAAATTCTAGGAGAAGTGAAATAAACGAACGCGACTTATTCCCTTAACCTACGATTTATGTTTGAGAATGCCCGTAATATTTCCGTTTGGTCCGATCATCGTACTACGGGCTATGCCCGTAATATTTACGTTTGGTTCGATCATCGCACTACGGGCTATGCCCGTAGTTGTAGGTTAAGGGGTTAATATTGTCACGATTAATTCATTGCTAAAGACCAAGTATATTCGTGTAGATATTTGCCATTTGCAAATATTCATACGGAATATTAACATGCATATTTATAAATAACGCGAATATATTCTCAAGTGTATATGTTTAACTTAATTATTAAAAAACTAATTATTATCATCGCGCTGTGCAAGAAGACCTATCTTAAACTAATAAATTTGAAAAAGAGAGCGTTACTACTCACGGGTATAAAAGATACCCGCGTTCACTATGCTCGCAAAGAATTCTACGTAATACAACCAGTCACCCGTGCCGATTCGGGTCTTTTATCCTACGGCACAATTGAGTGACCAGAAGAACAGAAATGCATGCGACTCACCGTTCGAAGCAGACAAACAGAGAACGTTACCGTGGATGCTGCGCTATCCCAGCGAATTTCATCCGGGAAACTAACATCAGACAGGAACCGTTGAAAGGCTAATAATAGAAATGCAGACTGCGAAAAATCTGTTACGAAACAAAACAGGATGAGTGATCGCTGACTATTTGAAAAGTTGGGGATAGTGAAAAATGAAGGTTTATTAACTTTAGTAACTTTAGCAATAATAAAGATTGAAATTCTAATAAAATTTGATAAGTATAAAAACTGAGACTCTAATATGAATGTGTAAAATCTAAAATAATCTTTAGTATGTTAGTCATTTGTTTTATAATTCGGTATTAAGACTTTAACTCTTATTTTATTTTAACGAAAAAATAACCTCAGAAAATGCTATCCTCCTAAATTTTCAGTCAAATTGTATTTCTGCATTGATAGTGATCAAAGAAAAATATACAGAATAGACATAACTGAAAGTAAGTATGTAAAATACTTACATACTTGGCTTTTGTGCCACTGTTAGAACACTCCTGAAGAAGATGACGAAGTTGAAGTAGTGATATGTCTATAACAAAACATAAGATATTAAAATCGGTAACACATAATAACAAACGTGAAACTTTAGCAACAATAAAGACTAAACTCTAATAAATATGTAAATTGGAACTCTAATATAAAAGTTTGAGAACAACATATTCAGTGATTTTTGATGCGTATCAGCCAGTTTTATTGTACTTTAATGTTAAGATTTTAAGACTTTATTTCAATTAAAGAGGGCATTTACAGTTTTCTAAATTATCAATCATTTTTATTCTATAATAAATTTATTGTATAAGAGAACAAACTGAAATACAATATTTAAAACTACTTACATTCTTGAGCTCCTGCAGAAGCTTTGTCCTCTTGAGAGATGCACTGACTCTAATACCGAAAAAGAATATTCAAAAGAATATGAAATAGGATCACATTACCGTGAGCGTTAAAATTATAATCGGCGAACAAGAACTCTAACGTCGCGTACAAAATTATGTGATAAAATTTTATTATTTTCGCGTGTGATTATTTAATTAGATTAAATTATTAGAGTAATAAAAGACCGACGCCGCCAATACGTTAGAATATGTTGCAAACCTGACGCAACACGATCCATGTTATCGGTACGAAATAAGACGACTAAATGACTCCTTGTACGTTAGTTTCGCCGAGTAACTTACAAAGTGAGAGGGAGGGGGGAAGGGGGACACAAGAGCCGGTGGCACAAGCAGCTACACAGTTAACGATCTAGACAAAGAAATGTATACATCAACAAAAACATTCCTATTCTACGAAGCACTTTCTTTCGAATTACGCAGCAGGAATCTTTCGAATTGCGCAGCACAATTCTTTCTCTACGTCGATATTTACAAATATCGTACAATAATTCGTAGCCCTACTGGCAACATCACAGACACATTTGTCTAACTTATTACTTTAGTTACCTTACTTTATAATCTTAATTTCGTTAAACAAAGCAAGATTGAAACAACAGCATGGAGAAAATGAAAAATTACTTAAAATTACTGTTCCGCAATGACACAGTATGCAGATGAAGTCTTAAGCGCTTTTTGAGTGCGTACTCGCTTTTAATACTAATATAAAAATAATAAAAGTGAAACGATATTTATTTTTAAGTCCAAAATGTAGTAAGAGTATAATTTTTTCACGGTTGAAAATTTGAAGTCCATTGATATTTTCTCTATATCATTTTTATTATCACGACGTAATACCTGAAGTTTTGACCGATCTAATGATTTTTATTCTTAGAAATATCCTGAATGAACGGGGAATTAAGAAATGTGTAATGAAGGATATAAATAATGGAAATTAATTATGGTGGAGGAATCAACGAAGAAAAGTTATTTTGCTAATTATTATACGAATGAATATTCAAAATGTCGCTCAACGACTACTAAACTATTTAATTAACACTAACATCACCACCCCTAGTCAAATGACTGGTTTAAATATCTAATTTAAAATTGTACATTTATCGTTATATCTTTTGTTCATTTAGCTTTACGTGAATTTTTATATTCTCCGATTAATTGATTTCTCAACTTTTAAAACCAGTTATTTGACCGGGCCTGGTGAGATTAGTGTCAAAAGCCAGCCTGATATTTTCTTCAATTTCTGATCTTCGGTTGATTTTCAATATTTTGCATTCACTTTTCACCAAAAATTAGATGTGACAAACGAAATGCAATGTAAGACCTGCTAACGTTTAGGTCATGTTGCTTCTAATTGCAACGGACTGTCGTAGCGTTAAATTCAACGATGAATTACGATCCAGATGCAAGTATTGATCCAGATTTCTGTATCGAAGAAAGCAAGGATAACACAAATCAACCTTGTTGCGTTTCGTGTAAAAGTTTTGGTCATCCTGTTCACATCAAGATTGCTCTCTCAACGCTTATTGTCAGTGTTAAAAAGGCAATGGCAAAGGAGAATGTGGAATATTAACGAAGAGCGAAACAAATAAACAACAACAAGTAACAAGAAACAAATAACTCAAAAATTACTTGCAGTAAAATTCCATCGAATAGTAAGCTAGATAATTGTCCTAACCTCTGTATTCCCTTATTTCATCGCGATATATCTGATGGCTAAATATGAAAAGAGATTCCGCGAGTCGAAGCGCGCCATAACTGACGCGACGATATTAGCGTATATAGCGATATTAGCGGTAGCGTTCGACTTTGTTGTCGTATTTCACCTTGTCGTTATGAACAAACAGCACACTGAGGAACGTGCAATGTAAGATATTCGCGCGTTGCGGTAAATGCATAAGCGATAATGAGCTTTGTAGAAATAATCAATTAATTAATATTCACCAAATACTAACACGCACGTGCACTTTCTGGGAACGCTTCACTATCCGCCGTAGATATTGCAGGTTCGAGCGGCCATGCGAGTAAGATTCGTTTCTTTAATTATGGCGGAGTTATTATAACACTCGCGATGACGTTATTTTGTGAAGCGGTAATACGCGTAATAAATTTACTATTAAGACGCGCACGTGTGTAGAACTGACGCCATTTACGTGATGGGTAACGTTAGGACGCATGCGCTAGCGGGTCGCGTCGAACATATGTGGTGGTTCGCCTCGTCGATACGGCATCGTTTAAGAGTATGTACGGTCGGCTCGATGTAAGTTTATTATGTAAGTTCTATTATGAAGGAATAAAGTCGGGTCGATATGATCTCCAGGGCTGAGCTGAAATGGTTCATACAAGCCTTGGCGGGTGCAGCGCAGATGTTGAATGTTTCAGTCAAAAAATTTCAGTTGGATAAAGATAAGGATGAGGGGATTAGGGAGATAGGAAATTTGATTAAAGGCATCCTGTCTTCCTTGGAACAATGTGGAGAGCAGAAGGCTAGAAGGAGAAAGAGAAGAAGAGAGCCTATCGAGATCGAAAGAATGGTAGACAGGACAGAAAGAATGAAAGAAGCGATGATGACTAAAGGCGGATAGCCTAAAAGGAAAGTGGTATCGCCGGCTGAAACAATGAGAGTAGTGGAACTTAAGAGGCCCCGAAGAGGAGAGGCCACATACGCCGAGGCATGTGGGAGGAAAATCAGGAAGGTAAGGAGTGAACAGGATTATAGTGAGGATTCTGAAGGTTGGATGAGGATAGAA